>NW_026726354.1:0-43231 GCF_029784015.1 Lycium ferocissimum | reverse complement strand
AAAACTCAATTTTTTCAACTTTATGTAACATAAATGACCTCAAACAGAACACGAATTAAAACAAAGGATATTTCGGGCCTACTTTATTTTCAAACTTCCAAAGTTTCAAGACAAGGACAAATATAAAACTACACAGGCTTATAAGACCATAGTTTAGCCAAAACAGGTTCTAAAATTTTAAGCTTAGCATCACTTAGTTAAGTCCAGAATATCAACAACTCCATAATCCACACATATTTTTTTTAAATGAAAACCACCAAACCAAGTTTGGCAGTGTTTTATTAAAATAGAAGGTTTTCTGTACAAGAAAGGAAAAGGAAAAACAAATAAACGAAGATCCTAAAAAACAGAAATGAAAATGTAAACTACATCCAAAGACTATATAGAAGCTTGTCTCTGCATCCTTCCGGCTTGACTTGACACCATGTCAAACACCTACAAGCTCTTACCAGGTGCTATGGTTCAAAGTCAACTGAATACATATTCAGGCTTCTAGGATGGAGTATAATTCTTCCATTTTATCTTCAGATGGATGGAGTATAATTCTTCCATTTTTTCTTCGTATACATTTCTATCTCTTTGACTTTATGTTGCATTTTGTTTGCCATTGTCTCTAATTTCCTGAATGAACAGATCTTTAGAAGTATTACAAAAGAATGAGGATCATGCTAATACCACTCTTGTAATCCTGCCAAAGACATTTTCATACAAGTGTATGCTGCTACTCATGGCATGTTGAAATGTAGGCTTGTTGCTGCTATTGTTCTCCAAAGTTGTTGTTAATCTCCAGGGATGTGATGGTCCTTAGCTTTCCTGATTCACATGTATGGTATATGTGACTTCTCTGTCTTGAGAATTTGCCTTGCTTTCACAGAAAGTGAAGTGAAACTATGAAAATGGTGATCACCTGCCAAATCAAAAGCACAGTTAGTTAAAAATCAGCCGAGCCATTTCCTTCTCTCGAACATGCTCCACCCTCACTTCCTTATCCTCCCTCGCCTTGAAATATCATTTATGATCATTGATATACTCCACAGCCTCCCACCGTCCCTGCTTAAGATCATCTTCATAGTCATAGAATCTCGTTTCCATCACCACTGGTAACAAACTCGTGTGTAACACAATACTGAGACCCTCCCGTAGTGCCATTGCTTGCCCACCAAATTTGAGCCATCCGATATTCTTCTTCTGCTTTGTAAAAAATCACCCGTCGCGTTTCTAATACAAAAGGCCACGAGCTTAGTCCAGATTTCCCCTAGAAACTCCATCGAATTACATTTCAACCACACGGCATAGGAAATTCCCATTTCACTATCTTGCTCACAATTCTTAGCCCGTATGCTTCAAAAACTTGTAGATTTGAGGTATGCATCTTGGTGAGCCGTGCCGCCATGGAAACCTCGCATACACATTTGATATATGATCATGTTGATCTCATAAATCACTTTGTTGATGGACATCTTCCCTCCATGTAGGACTGTATTCCTCTACTTCCATATCTGCCACATGGTAACCATTGGAATAGCTCTAGATATAGCTCTGAACTTTGAGGGCAATACCGCATTCCACGGACACCGAAGAACTCCGCTTGACTTGTTGAAACCGTGTTTGTGATGCCAACAGCAGTTTTAACATATGTCCAAACTTTTGTAGCAACATTTCCTGTAACAAACAACTGATCCACAGTTTCATATTGCCTATGATCACAAAGACTAACATCTTGCCTCAGTATCTATCCCAATCCTTCTCACTACCTCTCCAATTGGTATTTTAAATTTCCACAACCTCCAGAAGAAGAAGGATATCTTAAAAGGTACACCTGATATCCACATGTTCTTAAAGACATGTGACTTGATTGCTTTTCTCCTCAGAAGTTCCCATGCAAAGACCTACTGTGAATTTGCACAAGCTGCCATCATCTATCTTGGCCTATCCCACTCTTCTTTTGGTTCATGAAAGTGAAATTCCTCTAATATATGATCCACAATATCCATGGGGAATAATTGCTACAGTCTTCCTATGTTCCAACCATCCTGCAGCATAAGTTCTTTTACATCTTGAACACTCTCATCTATCACAAAATCATCAGGAATAATGTGATATAAAGCCCCTAGCTTTGTCCAGTTGTCAAACCATACACTTGCAGTTCCACTCATTGGTTCCCAGCATATTTCATGTTCTATATTATCTCTAGCCTCTATCATTTCCTTCCATACTTGAGAACCTCTCTTCCATCGCACATTCCGAGGATCGTGCCTTTTGCGATTTGATCCACATGTAATTTGCCCATAGTATTTGTTGTCCCGAATTTCCACCAAAGTTTTGCATAAAGGCTTTAGATACTTCAAACAAAGATCTAAAGCCCACTCCTCCTTCCTTTTTTGGCATACACAAGTTCAACCATAATGACCAATGTCTTCTTCTGCCTTGTTCATTATTATTCCAGAAGAATCTTGCAAATATTTTGTGCAGATCATTGATAACACATTTTGGAGCTTTCATAGCTGACAACAGATGTATTGGCATGGTCATTAAAACATTAGTGATCAAAACAACTTTTCCTCGAAATGATAGCAATCTTCCTTTCCAAGTCTGCAGCCTATTCTTGACTTTCTTGATCAGATCATTGTAATTAGCTTTCCTCTTCCTTGAATGAGTGACAGGACAACCCAAGTATGTAAAAGGAAAAGTGCCTCTTGAAAAACCAGTAATGTTCTCCACTTGTTGTATCAACACATTAGACACTTTACTGTATACATAGAAGGAACTCTTGCCTTTGTTGATAAGTTGGCCTGATACCTGCTCATAGTCATGTAATACCTCCATAATCAGCTCCAAAGACCTAGAATCAGCAGATGAAAAAATTATTGTGTCATCTGCATATGCCAGATGATTCAGACTTGCACTCCATTTGGGCATTCCATAGCTTCTAAAATCATTGTTCTCAAATAAAGAGTTCAAAGCTCTAGATAAAACATCAGCAAATAAGATGAACAAAGCAGGAGAGAGTGGATCTCCTTGTTTTACACCCCTGGTGGAGTTGAAAAAACTAGAAGCTTGGCCATTAAGGAGTATGGAATACCAGTTATTTGCTATCAACCTCCAAACCATATCTATGAACAATTCTGCAAATCCCATCTTCCTTAAAACTCTGATCAAGTAACTCCATGACACTCTATCATAAGCTTTGGCCATGTCAAGCATAAGCACTTCATTAGCTGGTTTTCCCCTTTAGTCTAATGCCAGTCACAAATTCTTGAGTTAGAAGGACATTTTCAATGATACATCTGCCCTTAACAAAACCAAACTGGTTAGGAGATATCAGAGAAGGTAACAGGCCTTCAAGCTTATCCTGAACCACTCTAGAAATAACCTTGTTGATGAAGTTACACGAGACCGATTGGTCTCATATCGAAAAGTCTCAATGTTATTCTTCTTTGGTAATAGTACCAGGTTGGTATGTGTTATTGATTTAGGAAGAGTTTGCCCATCAAAGAAAGCTTTCACAACATTGTATACATCAGCACCTACAATGTCCCAACACACCCGATAAAATATACCAATCATACCATCTGGACCACTAAAGACTATCCCAGTAGATGATTCAAACACAACCTTCTTCACCACCTCCAAAGTTGGGATGCTTACCAGTTGATTGTTAGTATCCTGATCAACCATCACAAGACTAACTTACAACCTTTTTAAATTTATTTTGACAAAGTTAAAAGCTAATAAGGCATCCAAATTTCATTTTAAACTATAATTCATACTTAGACAGTTTTAAACTTCAAATACCTAAACTACATCCCAGAAATAACTTTTATTTCTTTAAAATCATTTTCTGACAAAACAAGAAGCTAACAGACTACAAATCAAGTTATAAGACCTTCAACTTTACTAGATATCAAGTTTAGCAATTTTAAAATCAAGAGTGACTTGCAAATCCTGTTTTTCACACTCAAACTCACACAGGGCATTCAAGTTTTCACAAATTGCAGTTAAACTTTAAAACAAGACTCCAGGATTTATTTTTTAGAAAAAACTTAATTATTTAAAACTGTTTTAACATCTTAGAAGCAGTCATATTGTTTTAAAATGAATCAACCTATTGAAACAAGTAAACATTCACTCAATAATGAAGGAAAGAAGTCATTTTTAATACTTGACACTAAAACAGGTTCAAAGAGCCACATTTCTAGACTTAGAGGTATTTTCAACTTAATCATATCTACCTTTCAAGCTATTTAAGCAGTTTCTCCAATCTAACTTATGATTTTAAAATATCAAACAAAGTTAACAAGGTAATAAGTTATAAACTAGGACAGATTTCCAACCAACTAATGTTTCTTATCAAGAACTATCAAAAGTGGCTAACTTAGATCAAAACTATCAACTTTACTAACTTAGTGTCAAGAATCCTAACTTAAACTATCTTTTTCTTCATTTTTATTAACTTAACCAACTCAAAATTACTTAACAGTGGCTAATTTTAAACTTCCTAACTCACTCTTCAATTTCAAATAACAACAAAGGAAACAGAATACTTACTTAATCACTAAAACATAATCAAACTAATATATAATCATTTTTCTAACTAACAAGTATCACAAATAATGGATAATCATAGTTTGAAATGAAAACAAGGATTGAAATGAGAATTTACCTTTTGTTGGGACAACCTAAAGATTGAAAGGGGATTGGTTCAACACTCCAAGCAACAAAAACCCTTCACAAATCCTCAAATAACCTTTCTTCTTATATTTTTTATCTTCTCCTATATATTGTAATTTTGTATAGCCGTTAATATCAACTGTATAGCTAGTATATATGAAACCTTAGTTTTTTAGGGAATAAAAATCTGGACCTTTTTCTTGTGCTTCAACTTACTATTTATAGCCTCCATTTTATAGGAATCCTTAGGACGAAAATAAAGGACACCTGTCCTCCCATTTTCCCCTAAAAAATTCCCCAAATTGTACCTTATCATAATTTCAAAAAATAAAACTGATAGGACAAAATAAAAATCTAACTAACTTGTACCCTAAAATCCACTAAAAATCAGATAAATGTAAGAATAGTACGCTTGCTAGCACAAATCACCATATGGTACAATTCCAATGGTACAATTGTACCGAAATTGTACCAATGGGGATAAAATCCCCAAAATTCATACCCAACCGACGAACCTTCCTGGAAATTACCCTAGGTTCCCACATAAGTGCATGTGGTGCGCAAGATGGCTAAGGACTCGAGGTCCTGCCCATGGCAACCAACATGCGTGGGAACCTACGCAACATCCATGAGAAACATGGTTCAATTGATGTAATTAACTAAAATTAAACGAAATTAAACCTGGTAATCGTAAGAACATGTGAAAGGGCATAAAAGCCCTCTCAATTTTGGTCAAAACGACCTGAAATTCGCCGTGAAACACCACCTGAGGCGGGGAAACCCTAAAATCGCCATATCGCCTCATTTGAGAGGTGAAGGGGGGGGTCGTGTAAACGAAATTAAAATGGTGGGGGGGAGGGCGGGGGGGGGGTGAAAGTTTGTTAAAAAAAAAACTTTCACTCCCCTTTTATTAAAAAATATTCCCCCTCCTATTTATTAAAATGTCAAAAGAAGCCCCTCCCTATTTAATTAAAATATTGACCATATATTATAGATGCATATATTGCTAAATATAATAATTATTTAGGTTAAATAAAAATTAAAACTCGTAAAGTTAAGATGCCAGCTTTAAAACGAGCCCAATATTGACATAGTTCTGAGCAATATTTTAAATATGAAAAAATGCGGTAAGAATGAGCTGTAATTTATACATTGTTTTAATTAACAATTTTCCGGAATTAGACGGAGCGAGATGAAAGTAAATAACTCGTATTTCTCGTAGTTGTCATTTTTTTTTTCAGGAAATAATAATTAAGCGCCTTTTTGCCATTTTCTCGGGATTTTGAAACTTTAACCTTTTTAAGGGTGTATCCTTACTCCCTCTTTGACTTGGGAAACTTGAAAACTAAAATACGCATCTTATGAAGTGAAAATTAGGTGTCAACAATACCTATTGTTAGCGCGGAAACGATAAAAACACAGTAATTAATGTGGTTCGAATCTATGTGATCCTAGTCCACGGAGAACGGCCGACACTTTTATTAATATCAAGGGAGAAAGTAAGTTACAAGATTGAATACTTTTAGGTTCTATGTTCTGTCCTTAATAAATCCTAGCTAGCATGTATTTATACTACTAGGTCTAATCCTTTCTAGGAAGGATCTAAATCCCAATCACACTCGAAAACCAACAAAGAAAAAAAGTTTCCTTTTATTTCTTTCCGCTTTTGAGTAGGAATTGACTTGAATATCTTCTCAACTTCACAATAACTAATAGAAAAACCAATTTTTTTCATGTCATATTATGTTTTATTACTAATTCCTTAATGATGTTCTTTAGGGCTGCTTCATGTTTTTAATATTTTCCTTTTATGGTTTTGCTAAAGTAAAAGATCACTCTTTGAAGTCATGTGCGTTGTGCATCAGTTTGTACATTGATTATTCAAAATTACTAAACAGAATTTCTTTACAAATAAGGCAACGGGATAACTAACAGTGTTTTACAATTGCTAATATGATTTCTAAGCTTTAAATGCATCAGCAAAAGTGCTTAGTCTAAGTGTCTACGTCAATATATGCTCCATCTTTTTTGTTCTTGTATTGTCACTAATTACTTCTTCTTTTGTCATCATTTGGTTGACTTCTGGTTAAGAAGAGAGGCTCTAGGCGACTGTTTCTTTGGAGTCTCAAATAAGAAGATTTTCAGTCTTTTTTTTTTAAACTTATTGCTTGCTTGCTTTTCCCGTCTTATGATAAAATTATTTGGTACACTATCTCTTGGATAGGTAGTTATAGAGAATATCATGTTATTTTCTCAATTTCTCGCCTTTTTTTGGTGATAGCATATATAAGTAATCTTTTGGTGTTTAGCGGGAAAGAAGACACCATTTCTTTGTTTACTTTATTTGTTTTATGACTTTTATGATGGTTGATGGGTGGAAGGATGGTACAAAAGAGGGTTAATGTTACTAGCTGCTTAAATAGGAAGAAATGGAGAATGTTGGCTTATAGAACAGGAAAATTGACTTAAATTTTCTTTCGAAAAGATTAGGAAAAGATGCAAGCAAATAAAAAGAGAAGATGAAGTATTCACTTGTCCAAAACACCATTAAAATAGTTATGTCGATGCCGACCTTTTTTAACTGTAATTGAACCATATGGTGTAACTTCAAGAAATAGCAATAATTAATAATCGAAGTACAAAATGAAAAGCAAAAGAACTGATAATTGTACAAAAGAAAGAAAGTGTACAATTAACTTTTAGATTCAAGGGTTCATGCTTTTAATATAATATAGATGAGTGCTCAAAATAGTAACCAAACAAGAAAAGATATTGAGTTTTAAGATTTACCTTTATGGTGCCTGATTAGTCGTTTTGGAAAATACTAAGGGCCCGTTTGGCCATGAAAATTGTGAAATTTGAAAAAAGTAGTTTTTGTATTTGTTTGGCCATGAATAATTTTTTACCTTTTCTGGAAAACATGAACAACAAGTTCTTATTAATTCCTCATATTGTATTAGCACTGTGAGCCCGAGGTGAATTTATGCCGTATTTAATTGGATATTTTTATGTTGGATGTGTTCTAATTCATTTTCACAATAAAAATTTCCAATTTGGTTTTTTGTGGTTTTCACAGAGTTGCTCTTTGCACTGCACAAGTTAAGTTTTTGGTTTTCTTCATTTGTGACAATGCCTTTGATTTTGTATTTGCGTTCAATTTTTGGTACTACTATCATTTTATTGTAGTTTAATTAATTTGATTTCTCAGGCATTGAACGGATTTATCTTGCTAGATAGCTTCTATTCTTGAAAAATCTTTAATTGTAATCAAATAATGTTCTTTGTACCTTTTTCATGAAATTTAAATATATCGGCGAGTTAAATATTGGGCAAACAAGCATAAAAGGATATTCATGGGAAAAATCTGAAGCTTTACTCCAGGAATGAATGAATCATAACACGAGCTAAACAAGATAATCTTGATGAATTGTGGTTTTAATTTGTGATGTGGCAAGTAGAAATTTATTGGGAGAATATTGTCAGATACCTGCACATTACTACATTTCTCTATTAACCAGTTTTTATACCTTAATAGATTTTAACTGCAAAGGATTTATTGCATTACAATATCAAATACATTTTATCAAATCAATTAGGATCAGTATTTAATTGCACAGATTTTCGAGTTAAAAATACTCGAGGGGGTAGATAGGAACACTGTTTTAATTGCAAAGTGCTACTTTTTGTTCACATTATTAAACTGTGAATTATTTACATGCTTTATATTCTCTAAATAGTATTAACATTATTAGTTATGATGTGATTAAGTTAAGATCCTTCATTTTGCAGAGGCATATATTTATTGAGTGTTTATTCATTTTGTTTCCTTAAACTCTATTCGTGTCACACCGTGTACATTGTACAGTAGTACTTAAAGGATGTTTAGCGAAACTTATAAGTTCGTTTAATTAGCTTAAAACACTTTTTGACTTATCTACGTATTTGGTAAAACTAAAAATGCTTATAAGCCAAAAGTCATAAGTTGGTCGTACCCAAAAGCCAAGATGCTCTTCCTAAAACGTAACAATTAATTATCTTGCTATTATATTTTTGTCATTCTTCCTTTTTCTTTTCTAATGTCAATATACTTCAACTTTTACCAAGCAGAGTAACTCGTTATTGTCAATTTCAACATTTAAAGGTGTATTTCCAACACTTGATGCTTATTAGCTACTTATAACTAGATGACCCAAAAGAACTCTTATACCATGTTCAACCATATGTACGTATGGAAGTATTAGGCGAGGATACACTTAATTGCATGTTTGTACCTCATAAAATTAAAATAAGTAAGAAAATCATAAGTATCCTAAAACCTTGATTGTTTCGTAGATTCAGATGATATCCAATCATCTTGACCTCAACAAACAAGTAATCAAACTACGATCTACATTGATCATTCATGAAAATTTGTACATTGTTCCCGTGTAGGATTATTCATCAAAGTTTTATTTTAATAATATGGATATTAGTTTACAAGATCATGTCTACATAAGTTGGCATACACCTGCCGACAAACTAGTTTTTTTAAACAAACCAACCCCACCTACTAGAAAAAAAAAATTACCACGTGGCTAAAAAAAAAAAAAAAATTCTACTAAAAGATGGTAGACTTATTTTTTAAAGCTTCAAAAAAATCATCTTGGAGATTGTGTAATGCTTACTCTCAAACTCTTCATTTACACAAAGAGTGATATTTTTTTTTCTCTCTTCATCTTTCCAACAACTCTGACTTCGTTCGTGTCCGGAGGAAGGCTAGTAAGAGTTGATGAAAGCATAAAGTCTGTCTTAAGTAGGGCTAGTAAGCCTATCTCAATAGGAATCTAGGGCGGATCTTCTCTTTTTGATAGAAGGTTTAAATAAGTGTCTGTAGACGCAAAGTAATGTGTTTTAATTTAGGGTCTTCTTTGTCTTTTTTAGTGGAGATCTACTCCGATGCCTATTGGAGATAGACTCCTATCTATGCTAGCTATCTTTGTTTGGTTTTATTTATTATGTTTGCATGTATGGTAAAATCCCTAGTTGCAAATGTTGACTACTTATGCTAATATAATAATAAAGACTTATTCGTATAAATGTGCTGAAAATATGTGGTTTTAAAATTTAAAAATAAGCTAAATAATTTTTTAAAAAAATTTGTCAGCGAAAAGGGTATATTTGCACCATTTGTGTACCGACAGGGGTATATTTGCAACATTTGTGTAACGGCAGGGGTGTATATGCACCACCTTTTTAACGAGGGGTTTATCTGCTCTAAATGACAAAGTTGAGAGGTATATTTGCACATTTACCCTTGAATAAATTTCGTTAAGTAGTATACTCCCTAGTGGGTTGGTACAAGTTTTGGTATCAAAGCTTAGAAACAAGAATATCTCCTTAGTAAAAGTCCTTTGGAGAAATCACTCTAGCAAAGAAACTGCTTGGGAGCGAGAAGAGGACTTGCGAATACAATACCCAAACTTGTTCCAAGACTAGTATAAGCTAAATTTCGGGACGAAATTTCATTTAAGGGGGGAGAGAGTCTGCATATGTTTGGTAAAGAGAATAATCTTATCCTTTGAGAATAATCAAAATTGGACGGTGTTCAATTGGAACATGAAAACATGACTAAATTGGTCCTAGTTACTCTTCGGGGCGGAGTGGAAGAATGGGGGGATTCTCGAACGAGGAAAAGGATCCAATGAATTCGAAAGAATTGAACGAGGAGCCGTATGAGGTGAAAATCTCATGTACGGTTCTGTAGAGTGGCAGTGAGGGTGACTTATCTGTCAACTTTTCCACTATCGTGCATTTAAAAAGGTCTTGTTTTTTTGGTAAATATTTAATCACTTTTCTTGAAGTTTTATTTTTGATTTTTATTTTAAAAACAAAGATGTTTTACTTGTCATATATTATTGGATCTTGAAGCTCATTTAGTTGGACCATATGATAAAAAGTGTACTAACTTTCTCTATCAAAGAGTAGCAAGACCGTTTTCTTTCATCTTTCACAAGCTACTCTTTTCCTCTTCTTCTTCTCCTAACCCTCCATTAGAGATCCCTCAATCTACATAATTGCTACTCTCCAACTACCATCAAGAACTTTATAGTTTTCATCTTTTGAATATTGTATACAGGAATAAATATCCAAAGGTATTTAGAAACGGTGAGTCTGAAGACTTCGGATCTCGAAATATAAAGAGAAAGCATGTTCTAGGGACTCAAAGTGTAGGCGAGAAGTTTCCGCAGTCGCAAGAGTCTCAAACGGATCTATACAACTACCTCCCACTCCCAATAACTCCCATCACATCAGCCATCATCAGGCAGAGTGCTATTGTGCGTAGAGTCCAAGTTGCGTCACTCAACTGACGTCACCTAGGGCAGTAACATACCAAGGGTTTGTCTATATAAACAAAGCTTAGGAGAGAAGAGAAAAAATAACTTTTGTATCCAAGTTCTCACTTCTTGTATTATCATTTTTTGGCTAAGAAATATACTTAGTCTCGGAGATCTGATCACTATTGTGATTTTTCTTACTTTCCATTTACATTATTAACTTAGATAAATATTATTGCTTGTATCCCTCATAAGAGAAACAACGGAACCTCGAGCTTATTCGAGAGAGTCTCCGGATTGAAAACGACCGACTTATCTTTAAACCCATATAAACAAATCTCTAACTTTGTTTTTTTGGTAGCCAACGATTTTACTGGAAAATAGTTTGGTGCCAACTGTGGGGATAGATAGTTGTGGAGTTATCTCGATCTGTACCTGATTTTCTTGAAAATCTCGGGACTAAGCACTTCATCAAAACATGGCTGGAGAAGATAATGTGGCACAGGGAACGCAGGGACTCGAAGGACTGCCGTCACCCGTCGAACCCCAAAACCTGGCAAATGGCTCAGAAGCGGCAGGAACGAAAGAAAAATCTGAGCCAAAGAGGCGGAGGAATGAAAGAAAATCAGTGATCAAACCCTTGAAAGAAGGCCTTTCTGGTAGCGCCTCAGGAGAGGCAAAGGTGAAATAGACGCTTGAGTGGGGGGGGGGGGGGGGGGGGGGGGGGGGGCTCGGTTAGATCACGAACCAGCAGACCCTGAATGGCCGAAAAGGGAGGGTCGCTCAGCAAAAAGACGATCTCGGCCATCCTGAAGGGCCAGAATGAAATCATGCTGCGCATAGAAGCTGTGATAGCCATCATAGCTGCTCACTCAACAGCTGGGACTCCCATGACAGAGCAAAAAGCTGCAGACGCCATGAGTGATCCTGGAACCAGCAAAAAGGCTAACGAAGGTGGGAAAGACCAGATGAACGCATTCACCGAAGGGTTGCAGTGCATGGAGAGGGAAATGAACGAGCGGATAATTTAGATCCTTAGAGCACCACCGATGATCAAAGGCACAGGAGCCAGAGATACGGCATCTTCCCATACCCAGGGTACGCTTACTCCTGCCCCCATCCCGAAGAAGTTCAAAGTGCCTGATATACCAAAATATGATGGCACCATGGACCCAAAAAATCATATCGCAACCTTTGAGGCAGTAGTCACCGGGCAGGACCTCAAACAATTAGAAGTCGAATCAGTATGCTCAAAAAATTCGGCCAGATGCTAAAAAAGGGAGTACTTTCCTTGTGCATTCACTTGCCTGAAAATTCTATTGATTGCTTCGCTTCTCTTGCGGATGTCTTTGTTAAGGCTTACGCAGGAGCCCGGAGGGTGGAAACCCATCAGCAGGATGTGTTTACAATCAAATAATGAGGGGAGAGCTGCTGCGAAGCTTTGTGGACATGTTCCAAAGAGAAAGGATGTTGCTGCCACCTATTGACGAAGACTGGGTAGTTGTTGCCTTCACCAATTGGTTAAACCCGGAAAGCTCAAATGCCTCCAGAAAACTAAAAGAGAGCTTGAGGGAGCACCCAGTACAAACGTGGAGCAAAGTCAATCTCAGGCATACAGCAAAAATGAGAATCGAAGAAGATCGGCGAATGGGGACGACATCGCACATTGATAGTCGCCCCTCGAAAAGATCCAATCAGAGGTACGGCGCCAATTTTAAAAGCAGTAGGCATTTTGATCCGTACGAGATGAGAAAGCCCTAGTATACAAACATGAACTGAGGCAACATCAAGAACAATCAAGGCCTCATGGATCGGGGCCCTCAACGAACCGAGAGGTCCGTGCCAAAAGGTAGCGGCCCTCTGAATCTATCCAACCATAACTTCAGCATCAGCGCTGTGGAGATAGTGTTGGTAATGAAGACCATGAAGGAAGCCAAAATCCTCGATGTCGTTCATTCCAACCCGTAGAAAAGAAGTACGGGGTTGTGTTGCTATTATCATAACACCCACGGGCACACTACCGAAGATTACAATAACTTAAGAATAGTGGTAACGCAATTGCTGCGCACTGGGCATTTGAGAGAGTACATCAGCGACCGGGCAAAGCTCAACTTGAGCCGAAATGATGGGCAGAGGCCGAATCAGATGCCACCGCCTACGCATACCATTTATGTGATCTTCGACACAAAGACGATAAACAAAGTCACTTACACTTCCACGAAAAAGTCGAAGGTCTCGGTTACCACTATCGTATGAAAGCCAGGATTCGTAGAATATCAAGACATATCATTCACTGAGGCTGATTGCGGGAACCTCTCCCCATTACATAACAAGGCCCTGGTAATGTCTTTAACAATTCATAAATCTTTCATTAAGTGTGTCTTAATTGATCCAGGGAGATCAGCGAATGTCATTCAGCTAAGAGTTCTGAAAGAGATGGGGGAGGAGGAGTTCGTTGTCCCCACGACCAAAGTGCTGGCAGGATTCAATATGTCCAGCGAGGTGACCAAAGGGGAGATAGATTTGACCGTTTATGCTAATAGCGTGAAGCAGGTCACAACCTTCGATGTTGTGTCCGGAGATATGACTTGCAACGCGATCCTCGAAAGACCATGGATACACGCAATGTAGGCCGTTCCCTTGACTTATCACTAGAAAGTCAAGTTCCCTACGCCTTGAGGGATAGGAGAACTTAAGGGGGATGACTTCCGCAGTCAGAGAGAGGATATACTAGCGACAGTGTCTTCCCGGCGATCAACAATGGATCAATAGCAATTACAGAAACCGAACCCGTGCAAGGAATCCGGAGAAAACAAGGAGCGGTTGGACGACAGAGGATGCCTAGGTCAAGCTATCCTGAAAGGTTTCGTCTTACCTCCAGACAAGAATCCCGTAAAGTCAACAATCGAAGAACTGGAGAGTGTGGAACATTTTGAAGAATGTCTCGAAAAGAAGGTATACCTGGGCTCGGACCTATCACCCGGGCTCAGGAGTGAATTTTTGAATTATTTAACTCATAATTCTGATTTCTTTGTGCGGTCTCATCTTGACATAATAGGGATCCCCCCGGATATAGTTGTCCACAAATTGAGTGCGGACCCTGATCACGCCCCAGTCAGGCAAAGGAAACGACCCATATCGACAGTAAGAGACCAGTTCGTTAAGGAAGAAGTGACTCGTTTGCTCAACATAGGGTCCGTATGGGCAGTAAAGAACCTCGAATTGCTGGCCAACAAGTGGTTGTACCCAAGAAACTCAACAAGTTTAGAATGTGTGTAGATTTCAAAGACTTGAACAAGGCGTGCCCTAAAGATTCTTTCCCGTTGCCACACACAGACCAAACGATAGATGCCACGGCCTGACATGAGTTGCTCAATTTTCTGGAGGCCTGTTTGGGGTACAATCAGATCAGGTTGCACCCAAATGATCGGGAGAAAACCTCGTCATGACTAATAATGGTAATTTTCGCTATAGTGTTATACCTTTCGGTCTTAAAAATGCAGGGGCTACCTACCAAAGGCTGGTTAACAAAATGTTCGAGAAGAAAATTGGTAGAACCATGGAAGTCTACATTGATGACATGCTAGTTAAGTCCCGATGAGAAGAGACCCGCCTGGAGTCCTTGGCCGAAACCTTCGACGTTTTGTGACGCCACGGCACGAAACTAAATCTAGAGAAGTGCGCCTTCAGAGTTAGGTAGAACAAGTTTTTGGGTTTTCTTGTTTCAAGTCGAGGGGTTGAAATGAATTCGGACAAGGTAGAAATTATTGGGTCGATGCCAGATGCATTGGACAATGTCAAGATGGTTCAAAGTTTAACCGGGAAGGTGGCAGCCTTGGGAAGATTCATATCTCGGGCGACTGATGGATGTCATGAATTCTTCAAGCTCACTAAAAAGGACCATCGCTTTCTATGGATGCAAGAATGTGATCAAAGCCTAAGGGACCTTAAAGCTTACCTAGCTATCCCTCATATAATGGCTAAACTAGAGGAAAGAGAAAAGTTATTTGTTTACATAGCTGTCTCTAAGATATCCATTAGCATCGCCCTCGTGCGAATAGAGGCGGAAAAACAGCTTCTATCTACTACGGTAGCAAAATGTTAATCGGGGCCAAGCCATGATATTCGGACTCGGAGAAGTTGGTCCTAGCTCTGGTCACGGCCACACAAAAACTGAGACCTTATTTTCAGTGCCATCCGGTTACGATCGTAACTGAGGACTCGCTACAAAAGCTACTCGAGCCAAAAATCTCTCAAGTTAGCTGTCAAAATGGTTGATCAAAGTGAGTGAGTACGAGCTATCCTATCAGCCTCGGGCAGCCATCCGAGCCCCCTGTTTGTCGAAATTCATGGTCGATTTCACCGATGCAATCAGGCCTTGAAAGCCCCCCAAAAGTATGAGTTTCTTCTTTGTCAATTCACTTTTTTTCGTAACCCCTTATGATTGGAAGACTGGGACTAACATTGAGACCGGCATTAATCCCGAGATCGGGACTGATCCTGAGACTGAGACTGATCCGGAAGAAGAAGGAATGAAGATCTGAAAATACGTATTGCACTCTTTTCCTGGACCAACCTTTTCTCTTAACAGGTTTTTGTCGACACGATTTTTAATGAGGCAACAACTGAACAACGTATTGTTTAAAGATGGTGGCAGAGCAGAATTTCTAGGATGATCGCGGCTGAAGATGTTTCCCATGTTTTTTATTTTTTGCTAACTTTGCTTGTTTGTTTTGCTATTAAGTACCTAAGGGCAAGAAACAATTATGTATTCAAAGCATTAGGCGAAAATTGAATAAAGTGATTCAAGTTGCTTCCTAAAAGCCTCTCATACTCTGACTTTGTTGATACTAACGTGTCCCCCCGTACCCGATAACATCCACCTCGAACACACGACACAGCCAGTTGGCCTCAGAGCGTGAAGGTATCATTACCTTATGCCGAAATAAGGCGAGGTCGAGACATCCTTCTCGCCGGCAGTCGAACAAAGGGGGCCCCTCCTTAATTATGATATGGATGATTTAAATTCCCAATCATAATGAACGCAGCCGGAAGTAATATTCTCGGATTGGGGAAAACGATCGCCTAAGCATCTCGCACACGAATGTGATGACACATAAAAGGCATCGTATACCTTAAACACAAGCGTTCATGGTCATGCCAGAGCATAGTCCCGATAAAGAATCCTAAAGGAGGAAGGATTTCCTTGGTTGAACTGCTCCACTTCAAAGGACCAAGTAAATCACGAACACTTGGCCACAAAGAATATTAACATAACCAGAGTAAGCTGAAAGCAATAAATCCTAATTCAAGAAATTATGGAAAAAGCAATAAACAAGAGCATGCGAATTGTGTGGCATAGCAAAAAAAAAAAAAAAAAAAAAAAAAAAAAAAAAAGCCCTGAAAACCTCGGGCAGAATCCAAGTACACAAAGCAAAAGAAAATATTATTTTCTAAGATAGCCCCAAAAATAAATTCACAAGGTACTCTATGCAGGGAGGTCAAACTTAAGGAGCATCACTTGGCTTGTTGGCAGGGGCAGGCGTTTCCCAAGGCACAGGCACGGTAGGGGCCCCTCGAACTGCCATCGTGGCATTGTCTTCCCGAAGTTTGGGGGATCCAGAGGCACCGTCAGCAAAGGGTATCACCCCTTTTCCCTTACCTGCTGGACCTCAGTCGCCGGGACTCTAGAGGAATGCATCTCATGATCTGTCAAGGATTCTCCTTCTCCTTCGTGAGACCAGCTCTTATCACCAGAGGTGCATCCAAGTCCTCGGATGGAGGGAGTACGGAAAGAGCTGCATAAGACACCTACTCCAACCTCGCCGCTGTAGCTAGAGCTGACTTCAAGTTGATAGAGCCATCGCGAGCTTCTTCCAAAGCTTGTCGGCCGGCTTGGAAAACAGCATGAGTTTTCTTAAGAAAAAGTCCCTCTTCAGCTACTGTATATGAGACTAGGTGTCCGTATTACATGCCTTTGCCAAATCCTCCCAGAGCGATTCATTAATCGAGACCAAACGATCGTTGCACGCAACGCGAGTCGCACACCGCTCCTGCAGACTTTCATGCCTCCTTTCCAAGGCTCGTAGATCTCGCTCGGTAGAAGCCTTTTCCCGCCGACAAACCTTGAACTCAAGTTCTATAGCCCAAAGGCGTTCTGCTGCCTCAGATTCTCTCTTCACCGCCTCGGTATAGAGATCTTGGCATGCAACCCACTTCTTTTGGAGGGCCACAAGCTCCCTATGGAATTTCTCGGACTCCTCACCGAAAACCCTCATGTCCAGCTTGGATTGAGCTAGTTTGGCCTCCAACTCCGACACTGATATCAGCTGACACTCCAAAATTGGGATCTTCTCCCTAAGGGCCTGATGCTCACGCATCCTCTCCTCTTCTTCCACTAGCTTTCGTTGAAAGCCCTCCATCATAAGGAGACCCGCCTAAAACAAAACCAAGATCATTAAAGGAAAGCCTACAAACATTGGGTCAAGTAAATAAGACTGAAAGGAAGGAAGAAAACCAAACCTACGTAGCCGCATGAGCCCCGGCGTTCAATAAGCAGTTAGCAAACACAGCATCCATCTGCTCCCGATCCCACTTGCTCGCCAACGGACGGAGATAACTGTCCACACCTACCGGCCTCGAAAGAATATTGCATTCCCGGGGTACATTCAGGGTCACCAGCCTGGGAACCTCGGGATTACGAACGGGGGCTGGATATGTGTCCACTAGCCTGGACCCATGCGTACCTTGCAAACTTTTGGGATTTTCCTGAGGAACATTATCCTGAATGATAGGAGTCTGCTCTCGATGAACGGCCGCAGAAGGAGGCCGAGATTACTGCGGAAGGCCAGACACAAATATGGGGGCCAGACCTTCATCCCCCACACTGGTAGGAATAGCACGACGAAGAGCATGAGAGTTCGATTGAGGGGATGATTCCGTCCCTCTCGCCAGGCCGGCAGTATTTTCAGAAGGCTTGGTAGCCCTTCGCCGTACCAAGTCTGCCTCATCATCCTCTTCTTTATCACTGTCAGACTCTATATTGATGGCCTCTATTTGGTTGACCTGAGCAACCACAAGAAGGCCCGGAGCCCCGCTATCTCCCACATCGAATTTGGCTCTCTTAGCCTTGGCGGGGGGTAGAAGAGATGGTGTTACACCCCGTAGTTTCGTACGTGAAAATTTATAAGTGTTTGACATTCTAAGTATGGATACTGGAGTTCCCTTTAAGGATATATGATATTATACGAAGTAATCCTATGGTCATGACGGTTTACGTTCATATAATAAGCTATGGAAAACTTCGGGACCAAGCAAATTGAACAAAATAAATTTGTCAAAAAAAAGTTGACGTAAATTTTGGACAAAATTTTTACTCAAATTTGGGGGGGTATATCTCTTAGTATATTAGGAGTTTTAAGGTGTTTAAAAAGCCTAAAATGAATTTCGTCGAGTCTAGTTTCCAACACAACAAATCGCTCATCGATACGATATCGGAGTAGAAAATTATGGACGTTACAAGTTCAGCTGACAGAGCAGAAACGGTGCTACAGTAACCGACCTGCTACAGTGACCCCGACCCGAATTTGAACCAATATAAAAGGGGCTTGCCACCTTTTTTTTATTAGCAAAAAATTTCTTCCAAACAACTCCAAAATCCTCTAGAAAGTTTCCCAACTCTCAAACCCAAATTTCAAGCCTAAATCAGCTATGATTCCCGAATTTCAGTTCAGGCAACGTATAGTTGCGAGTATAGAATCGTATAGCGACGAGTGTGGTTCAAGTTTAAGGTGAAAAAAAAGAAGTGAAGATATAGCGATATTATCAGGAGTAAGGTATGAATCTCCTATTATTAATGTTAATTTTGGTTTATATACGAATATAAAATTTTTAAATAGCCGTATAATAGTTTTGTTGGTGGAAATATGGGATAAACCCCATATGGGATGTTTATGGAGTATTTTGGTGTTGAGAATATTATGATTTATGTTGGTATTAATGTTGTTGTTGTTGTTTTCTGAATTACGATTTTGGGTTAGACATATAAATAGGGGAAATGCTGCCGAAATTACGGCAGACTCTAGAAAGATTTATTTGAAGTACTAAGACAAGCGTATAAAGGTGAGTCTAAAAATAGTATAAATTTTCTTGAATATAGATTTACGAGCATGGGAGGACAAGCGTTGAGTAGTTAAAGTTAAGGCGACGACAAAGGTATGTTAAGGCTAAACCCTTTCATTCTAAAGGCATGATTCTTTTGTTATAAACCTTTGTGCCATATCCATAATATCCTTTCTTCCACAAATGCTAGAAGCCTATGAATCTCATAATCCTTATGATATTTTTGAGCTTATTCATGATCTTGAGACTATTCTTTAAGATTGATCTCACCTCATAATACTTGTTCTTTCAAGGTGAGATATAGCGATGATGATTATATTTCTAATACTATCTAAGTTCATGGTTCTCGATACTCTCATGATATTATCTATTTCATCTTACGATGGCTGATCTTCAAGGAATGATATAGTAATAATGATAATGCTAATGATGATGTTGATTACATTCACGTATTTTTATGTATATGTATGTATGTATGGATTGCATCCGACTGATCAGTTGGGGATAATATCGAGTCCTGAAAGGGCCGAGCACGGATAACATCGAGTCCCGAAAGGGCAGAGTACGGATGACACCGAGTCCCGAAAGGGCCAGGTACGGATGACACCGAGTCCCGAAAGAGCCGGGTACGGATGACACCGAGTCTCGAAAGGGCCGGGTACGGATATGACAGATGTATGTATAGTAAGTGTATGTGAATTCATATGTATGTATGTTGTGTATGAAATGTTTTTCCTGTAGATGCGTAGTTTACATGACAGAGATCTTAAGAAGAGTACGAGGTATAATTACTTACTTTATCTTATGTTATCTTCATTCTGATATCATACTACTATTCATACCTTACATACTCAGTACATTGTTCGTACTGACGTTGTAACATCCCGTAAATTCGAGTTAGGTGTGAATTTATAAAAATCTAGTGTTAAGATGATATTATACCTATATGAATCCATTCTTCATGAATTCGGGTGGAATATGGTCGTTTTGAAGTGAAACCAACAATTGAAGTTCTTAAGGGCTCTTAAATTCGCCTAAGTTTTGGTAGGTCTATCTTCTGGGCGATTTTCATGAAAATGTGTTGCGAATTTGGAAACACTTCCTGTATGAAAGTTGTGGATCTTTGAAATAGCTTTCCAATGGTAGGTCTCCAGCCCAATCAAAGTTATGTACAAAAAGTTATGATCATTTTACTGAGCAAAGGTCAATTGTCGAAAAAGAAAAAAATGTGTTGAAATGGATAGGAGAGCCGCGGACCCAAAGGAAGAATTCAATTACGGACCAAAATCAAAACATGATCAAAAATGACCGAAGTCCCCGCGATGCGGACTCAGCACGGATCGAAAATTATTTTCTGATTCCGAATTGTCTTTAAGTCCCAGTTCGTTGTGTTATTTCCCACTTCGTTTCAAATCAATATTTCTGAGGAAAAGAACCCTAGAAAAGTCTCCTTAAGTTCTCACTCAATATTGATCATTCCCATACCATATCCATCCCCTCTTGATAGCAAATCATCTCTCTAAAACCTTAAGTTCTTGTATTTTGAAGAAGAAGAAGATAGGGGCGTGTGGAATTCGTCTATGATTGTTGAACCTTGGGAATTCAATTTAGTAGCTTTTTAGCGGGATTAAGGTATGTCTCTTTAAAATAAAATCCTTTTTGAATATAAAGGTAATTCATATGTCTCTTTTACAAACTCTCTTGAAAGATTGATTCTTTATAAAAGCATGTTTTGAATGATATGATGAATTGGTTTTACATTCTTGAAATCTATTACATGCTTTGATTAATGGTTAATGTGCATGAGGGAACGAGCATATATTAAACCTAGATTGTAACAAACCCTATATATGTATAAGGTATTATGAATGTTTTCCTCTATGACAGATGCTTAGTGATGATGGTTAATTGTTGGTATTGATGATTTTACAAAGGAACTGTGACAAAGTAGTCTTGTTTAAAGAAATGGAAACGTTTTCATGATTATCTATGAAATTATGGATTTTCGTAATGGCATAATGAGCTTTAATGCTATTTGATGGTGTGACTACTTTGAGACAAATTGTGAATCGGTTTCTATGCTATGAACTTTGTTGTTGTGTTTGGCCTAGCTACTCGGGAGGAAGGGTAGCCACTATGGATCCTAGTATGTCATTTCCTATCCATTCGGGAGGAAGAGTGGCCACCGCTGAGTTCGCTACCCGAGGTGTGATTTATGCCTAGCTATTCGGGAGGAAGGATAGCCACCGAGAATTACATGTTCCGGTGTGGTGCGCTCTGCACAGTATGCTTGATTCTTGGCATGTGTGACATTCTTATTCTCTTATGGAATTGTTGATGACTATCTTAATTGATTTACAAGGCATATTTGGAGTTGTAACTTGACAAGAGGCTTTATAAATGAGTTTTGATACTTATTATTGAGATACATAAACTGAATAACTGTTCTTACATCGCTCTCACATGACTGGCAAGACTAATTTCTTTATGTATTATATACTCTATTTTCTTATTACTTATTGTCCCAGAGGCACTCACTGAGTACGAAGTACTCAGGCATACCATTGTTGTTTTTTATGGTATGTTAGGTAACGGAGAAGAGCAAGTTCTTGATACTCCAGGCATTTAGGAAGGACTTGCTGTTGCTGCTGATTTGGTGAGCCCACACATTCATTCGTGGGACACTCTATTTATTTAATTCCATTTATTTATTTTAGTTTCCGGGCTGCGTCCCGATGGGTTAGACATTTACTCCTTATTCTTAGAAGCTCCTTAGTATACATTCGAATGTGGGTAGAAGAAGAGTTGTCGTTTAACTCTTTCGGGCACACTATCATGTTTTGGGTGAATTATTTAAATTATAAAGACTTCCGCTAATTTAATTCATATATTCATGATTTGTTACATTTATTTTATAAATTGTTGGAGGCGAATGTTGAACCTGGCGGGTTCAAGTATTATTATCGTGTTGTTTAGGTTCTTCCGATGTTGTTCATGACGTCGGATGCCGATCACGTCTAGGGTGGGTTTTGGGGCGTGACAAGCTTGGTATCAGAGCCTAGGTTTAAATACGCCCTAAGATTGTTGTCGGTATCTTTGGAGCTGTGTCTAGTGGAGTTTTCCTTGTGCAGCCTGATCACCTGCATGACCGAGAAACTCCCAAGACATTTATAGGTGTTTCCTATTCTTCTTGATTCTAGATTGTGCTGTAGAGCTTAAAGTCCTTTTAGGATCGTTCTAATTCGCTCGTTAATTCTTGCCTTGCAGAAATGGCTCTGACGCGATCCAAAAATAGTAACCGAGGACGTCCCGAGAGTTAACCGAAATCTTGGGGGCGCGAATGCTGGTAATGGAAATGATGCTGGAAATCAAGCACCACCTCCAGCACCGCCTGCTCCTGCTGTTCCTGTTGCGGGTGTACCTGAGATTGGTACTATGCAAACGGCTATTCAAATGTTGACTGCATTGGTTGCTGCTCAGCAGCAGCGTGGAGGTGTGGGACCTCATGGTTGAGGCAGACTTAAGCAATTCCTCGACTTGAAGTCACCAGAGTTCTTTAGGTCACGAGAGATGGATGACCCCCAACACTTTTTAAATGAGACCTTCAAGGCATTGAGGGCAATGGATGCCCGGGATTCCGAAGCTGTAAGGCTTGCTTCTTATCAGTTGAAGGATGTTGCTCACGTATGGTTTGAGATGTGGGAATCTGAGAGGGGTGACGCTGCTTTAGCTCCGACGTGGGCTGAATTTGAAGAGGCGTTCATGGAAAGGTTCTTGTCTGATGAGGAAAGAATTGCTATGGCTACAAAGTTTGAAAAGCTAGAGCAGGGTAACAAGTCAGTTCGTGAGTATAGTTTGGAATTCACCCGTCTGTCAAAGTATGCTTTATACATGATTCCGACTGAAAAGCATAAGTTGACTCGTTTTGTGAAAGGCTTGGTACCACGTATCAAGTCTGCATGTGCTGCTGTTGCTATGTCTCCTACTTGTACTTTCTCATCTTTGGTTGGGTTTGCTGAGCAACAAGAGAGTTGGAAAAATGAGGAGAGGGTGGATCGAGATCAGAACAAGAAGGCCCGTTTGACGGGTGGTTTCAGTGGTAATAATTATAAGGGAGGGCAGAGTAAAGGGTATTCGCACTGCTCGGTTCTGCGCTTATTCCCATGCTAGTGTGCCTTCTGGTAGGCAAGGCCAGAAAAATAATAATAATAATAGTAAGTTTTCGCAGGGAAGTAGTCGTCCGCCAGTGTGGGAAGAGCGTATCTGCCATCATTGTGGGATTAGAGGCCACATCAAGAGGGAATGCAGAAAGTGGCTACGTGAGATGGCTGCTATGAATAACCAAAAGAATGATTCGCCTGCTTCTGCATCTGCTAAAAATCAACCTGCTGGTAATGCTAACAATTATAATCAGAATGCTCGTAACAACGGCAAGGGAAAGGAAGTTGCTAATACTTCTGGTGGAGGGACAACTCGACTTTATGGGCTGACTCGTAGAGAGGCAGCTGAGGCTTCTGATGTTGTGGTTACAGGTATCCTTACCATATATTCTCATGATGCTTACTCATTAATTGATCCATGTTCAAATTTATCCTATGTGACCCCTTATTTTGTTCTTGATTTGGGAATGAAACCCGAACCTTTGTGTGAACCTTTTGTTGTTGATACGCCTTCTGGTGTTCCTGTTATTACTTCTAGAGTGTATAGAAATTGTGTTGTTATGATCAAGGGACGCGAGACCATGGCTGATTTGTATGAACTTGAGATGGTGGATTTTGATGTAATTATAGGGATGGACTGGTTGTCCGCATGTTATGCTAATGTGGATTGTCGCCATAAGTTAGTTCGCTTCGCCTTTCCCGAGGAGCCTGTTATTGTGTGGGAGGGTGAAATTGCTAAGCCAAGGGGTAGATTTATTTCCTATCTTAAGGCTCATAAGATGATTACGAAGGGGTGCATTTACCATTTGGTTGTTGTTAATGATACAAAAGTCGTAGTACCTGAATTTGCATCTGTTCCCATAGTTAGTGATTATCCCAAAGTGTTTCCCGAAGATCTCCCTGGTATTCCTCCTGATAGGGTTATTGATTTTGGGATTGATGTTATTCCTGACACCCAACCTATTTCTATCCCACCTTATCGTATGGCTCCAGCGGAGCTAAGGGAGTTAAAGGATCAGTTGAAGGACTTGTTGGATAAAGGTTTCATCCGACCAAGTTCCTCACCTTGGGGTGCTCCAGTCTTGTTTGTTAGAAAGAAAAATGGTTCCCTTAGGATGTGCGTTGATTACCGTCAACTCAATAAAGTGACCATTAAGAATAAATATCCTTTGCCTAGGATAGATGATCTATTTGACCAACTTCAAGGTGCTAAGTTCTTTTCAAAGATTGACCTGAGGTCTGGGTATCACCAATTGAAGATAAAGGAAAAGGATATCCCGAAAACCGCCTTCCGTACGCGTTATGGGCACTTTGAGTTTCTAGTCATGTCCTTTGGGTTGACTAATGCGCCTGCTGCATTCATGGATTTGATGAACCGTGTGTTTAAGCCGTATCTAGACCGCTTCATTATTGTGTTTATTGATGACATTTTGGTGTACTCTAAAAATCGTGAGGATCATGCTAATCATTTGAGGATAACTTTGACAACACTTGAGGAGAACGAGTTGTATGCAAAATTCTTGAAGTGTGAATTCTGGCTTGATTCGGTGGCTTTCTTGGGTCATGTGGTGACTAGTGACGGCATTAAAGTAGACCCTCAGAAAATTTCAGCGGTGAAGGATTGGCCTAGACCCACTAGTGCAACTGAAATTCGTAGTTTCTTGGGTTTGGCAAATTATTACAGAAAGTTTGTGGAAGGTTTTTCATCCATAGCCTCGCCATTGACTAAATTGACACAGAAGACTGCTAAGTTTCAGTGGTCCGAAGCTTGTGAAAAGAGTTTCCAAGAGCTTAAGACAAGGTTAACTTCGGCTCCTATTTTGACTTTACCTTCTGGGTCTGGCGGATATGTGGTGTATTGTGATGCTTCTAGAATTGGTTTGGGTTGTGTATTGATGCAGAACGGTAAGGTGATTGCTTATGCTTCGCGTCAGTTGAAGAAGCATGAGAAGAATTATCCAACTCATGACTTGGAGTTGGCTGCCGTTGTATTTGCCTTAAAAATTTGGCGTCATTATTTGTATGGTGAGCATTGTGATGTTTTTACTGACCATAAAAGCTTGCAATATATCTTCAAACAGCGAGAGTTGAATCTCAGACAGAGGAGGTGGTTGGAGTTGTTAAAAGATTACGACTTGAATATCTTGTATCATCCTGGTAAGGCTAATGTGGTTGCTGATGCTTTGAGTAGAAAATCTATGGGCACGTTGGCTTATTTGCGTGCTCATGACATGCCCATGGGGAAAGAGATTCGAAGGCTTGCC
This sequence comes from Lycium ferocissimum, assembly GCF_029784015.1. Taxonomy (NCBI): domain Eukaryota; kingdom Viridiplantae; phylum Streptophyta; class Magnoliopsida; order Solanales; family Solanaceae; genus Lycium; species Lycium ferocissimum. The sequence continues at coordinate 17,701 of NW_026726354.1, read as the reverse complement.
AGTCTTGGGGTTAGGCTTGATGAAACTAAAGATGGAGAGTTAGTGGGAATCACTCCATCACGGTCTGACATTGTAGAAAGGATTAAATCCAAGCAATATGATGATGAACTTTTGGCAAAGCTGAGAGATGGAGTGGAAAGGGGTGAGTACACTTCCTTTACTGTGGGTACTGGTGATAGTGTTCTGCGGTTGCAAGGACGATTGTGTGTTCCTGATGTTGATGGTCTTCGACAAGAATTAATGATGGAAGCTCATAGTTCCAAGTATTCGGTTCATCCGGATCCATCAAAATGTATAAGGATTTGAAACAACACTATCGGTGGAAAAGCATGAAGGTTGATATTTCTAACTTTGTGGCTAAGTGTTTGAACTATCAATAGGTGAAGGCTGAACATCAAAGGCCTAGAGGCCTGGCTCAGAATATTGAGATTCCGCAGTGGAAGTGGGAGGAGATCAATATGGATTTCGTTGTGGGGTTACCCCGCACAAAGGCCAAGTTTGACTCGATTTGGGTTATCGTGGATAGACTCACAAAGTCTGCCCATTTTCTCCCTGTGAAGACGTCATATACAGCGGCGGACTACGCCAAGTTATATCTAAAAGAGATAGTTAGATTGCATGGTGTTCCGACATCGATTATATCTGACAGAGGTACGCAATTTACTACTCATTTTTGGACATCCTTTCAGGAAGGGTTGGGAACTAGAGTGAAATTGAGCACTGCCTTTCATCCTCAAACTGACGGGCAGGCGGAGAGAACTATTCAGACTTTGGAAGATATGCTACGAGCCTGTGCAATCGATTTTGGAGGAAGTTGGGATGAACACCTACCTTTGGTGGAATTCGCTTACAACAATAGCTATCAAGCGAGTATTCAGATGGCTCCTTATGAGGCTCTTTATGGGAGGCGTTGTCGGTCTCCAATTGGTTGGTTTGAACCAACGGAAGTAGAGTTGTTGGGCCCTGATTCAGTTCATGAGGCGATCGAGAAGGTAAATCTTATTGTGCAGCGACTGAAGACCGCACAGAGTAGACAAAAGTCTTATACGGACATGAGGCGTAGGGAATTGGAATTTGCTGTTGGTGACAAGGTTTTCTTGAAAGTGTCACCTATGAAGGGGTAATGCATTTTGGCAGAAAGGGCAAGCTTAGTCCTCGCTATATTGGTCCTTACGAGATTACAAAAAGGGTTGGGAAGGTAGCTTACGAGTTGAGATTACCGGCTGAGATGTCCATGGTTCATCCGGTGTTTCACATTTCGATGTTGAGATTGTACAAACCCGATCCTTCCCATGTGTTGAATCATGAACAGATTGAAATTAATGAGGCATTGTCTTATGAAGAAGAGCCAGTTCAGATTTTAGATCGTCAAGTTAGAAGGTTGAGAACAAAGGATGTAGCATCGGTTAAAGTGTTATGGCGAAACCATAACACTGAGGAAGCTACTTGGGAAGCGGAGGAGGACATGAAGAAAAGATATCCTCACTTGTTCCCTACTACAGGTATGTGTTGAACCTTTTGGATGTATTTTCCTGTGAAAGTTTAGAGTGAAGTATAAATCTCACAATTGTGTTTAGGCTTGAATGACACGTTCGTTATATGTTTAGTCGTATGTTATCTCTGAGGATGTTTTCCCTTGCTAGAAGAACTCTTGAAATTCTGAAATTTGAGGTTTAGTAAAGAATCCTAGGCCATGACTTTCATTCGGGGACGAATGATCTTAAGGGGGGGATAATGTAACATCCCGTAAATTCGAGTTAGGTGTGAATGTGTAAAAATCTAGTGTTAAGATGATATTATACCTATATGAATCCATTCTTGATGAATTCGGGTGGAAGATGGTCGTTTTGAAGTCAAACCAACAATTGAAGTTCTTAAGGGCTCTTAAATTCGCCTAAGTTTTGGTAGGTCTATCTTCTGGGCGATTTTCATGAAAATGTGTTGCGAATTTGGAAAAACTTCCTTGATGAAAGTTGTAGATCTTTGAAATAGCTTTCCAATGGTAGGTCTCCAGCCCAATCAAAGTTATGTACAAAAAGTTATGATCATTTTACTGAGCAAATGTCAATTGTCGAAAAAGAAAAAAATGTGTTGGGCCCGCTTCGCGGACCCAGCACGGAAGAATTCAGCTGCAGACCAAAATAAAAACATGATCAGGTGCTGAACTCGCGACGCGGACTCAGCACAGATCGGGAATTATTTTCTGATTCCGAATTGTCTTTAAGTCCTACTTCGTTGTGTTATTTCCCACTTCGTTTGAAATTAATATTTCTGAGGAAAAGAACCCTAGAAAAGTCTCCCTAATCCTAAGGTGAGTTCTCACTCAATATTGATCATTCTCACACCATATCCATCCCCTCTTGATAGGAAATCATCTCTCTAAAACCCTAAGTTCTTGTATTTTCAAGAAGAAGAAGATGAATTGTTAAATTCGTTTAACATGATCGTTGAACCTTGGGAATTCAATTTAGTAGCTTTTTAGCGGGATTAAGGTATGTCTCTTTAAAAATAAAATCCTTTTTGAATATAAAGGTAATTCATATGTCTCTTTTACAAACTCTCTTGAAAGATTGATTCTTTATAAAAGCATGTTTTGAATGATATGATGAATTGGTTTTACATTCTTGAAATCTATTACATGCTTTGATTAATGGTTAATGTGCGTGAGGGGACGAGCCCACATTAAACCTAGATTGTAACAAACCCTATATATGTATAAGGTATTATGAATGTTTTCCTCTATGAGAGATGCTTAGTGATGATGGTTAATTGTTGGTATTGATGATTTTACAAAGGAACTATGACAAAGTAATCTTGTTTAAAGAAGTGGAAACGTTTTCATGATTATCTATGAAATTATGGATTTTCGTAATGGCATAATGAGCTTTAATGCTATTTGATGGTGTGACTACTTTGAGACAAATTGTGAATCGGCTTCTATGCTATGAACTTTGTTGTTGTGTTTGGCCTAGCTACTCGGGAGGAAGGGTAGCCACTATGGATCCTAGTGTGTCATTGCCTAGCCATTCGGGAGGAAGAGTGGCCACCGCTGGGTTCGCTACCCGGGGTGTGATTTATGCCTAGCTATTCGGGAGGAAGGATAGCCACCGAGAATTATATGTTCCGGTGTGGTGCGCTATGCGCGGTATGCTTGATTCTTGGGCTTGTATTGGCATGTGTGACATTCTTATTCTCTTATGGAATTGTTGATGACTATCTTAATTGATTTAAAAGGCATATTTGAAGTTGTAACTTGACAAGAGGCTTTATAAATGGGTTTTGATACTTATTATTGAGATACATAAACTGAATAACTGTTCTTACATCGCTCTCACATGACTGGCAAGACTAATTTCTTTATGTATTATGTACTCTATTTTCTTATTACTTATTGTCCCCGAGGCACTCACTGAGTACGAAGTACTCAGGCATACCATTGTTGTTTTTTATGGTATGTTAGGTAACGGAGAAGAGCAGGTTCTTGATACTCCAGGCGTTTAGAAAGGACTTATTGTTGCTACTGATTTGGTGAGCCCACACATTCATTCGTGGGAGACCCTATTTATTTAATTCCATTTATTTATTTTAGTTTCCGAGTTGCATCCCGATGGGTTAGACATTTACTCCTTATTCTTAGAAGCTCCTTAGTATACATTCGAATGTGGGTAGAAGAAGAGTTGTCTTTTAACTCTTTCGGGCACACTATCATGTTTTGGGTGAATTATTTAAATTATAAAGACTTCCACTGATTTAATTCATATATTCATGATTTGTTACATTTATTTTATAAACTGTTGGAGGCGAATGTTGAACCTGGCGGGTTCAAGTATTATTATCTTGTTGTTTAGGTTCTTCTGATGTTGTTCATGACGTCGGATGCTGGTCACGTCTAGGGTGAGTTTTGGGGCGTGACAGATGTCCCTTCTTATGGACGTTGCGTTCATGTCCGCAGGTGTAGATAGACGTGACGAGGATCTTTCATCGTAGGCTGCCTTCAGGTACCAGTTTTGATTGGTGAGCTCCATTTCTTCCTGGAGTATTGCCGAGTCTAAGTTGTATATGTTTTTTTTGTGACAAGAGGGTATGTCAGGGGCCATCCCGACTTATATACTGCTCGTATTTAGCCTCTTGATCTTATTGTTTCCATTTGAGACACGAAGGATGTAAGTTATAAGTTGGTTCGCTCGGTTTCTATAAGGTGACGGGTGCCAATCACACCTTACCAAGGGTGGGGTGTGACAGATGGCGACCTTTTTGCCACAACAGAAGTTTTGACTTCGGAGCCCTGGGCCCGTTAGGTGACCATTCCCTCGATTTGATAAAGGGCCACCTCCGGGTCTACTGGAACCACCACGTGTGCCCGAACGGACACCCCCCCCCCTTTTTACGATTTTGTGATTTTTCCCTTTCCAGTTGTGCCTTTTCGCTATCTCCTTATATGTTCGGAGATCAGGCAAAGGGCAAATCTTGTTAAGCCATTTAGCCAAGTTCGGATTCGGCTCAGGAGTCTATGTCGTGGCTGAGAAAGGAAAGTATTGGGATTATGAAATATAGCCATTAAAGAAATCAAGCATAAACAAACAAATCATAAACAGAATGCTTACGATTGAAATTCCACCGCTCCAGGATAGGTCCATCTTTGGCCGCAGCAAATCGCGGGTCGCCACGATCACGTACCTATCCTTCCAACCCCTGTCAGAATCATCATCAACACTATCGAGTATCGCCTTCTTACCTCAACGGGACAATTAAATAACCCCATCCCTAAACATTCAAGGGGAATAAATGAGGATTAGGCGAGAGAGGGTAAGGTCCTCATCCACTTGAATGCACAAGTATCGAAGGCAAGCCACCACCCCCCATAACACTGGCCCAATCTGGGCCAAGCAGACATCATACTTGTGACAAAATTCCAAAAGTACTGGGTCAATGTACCTCCCCAATCGCATAGGGAAAGGATATGTGTAAACGTATGAATATCCCAGCTGATATGAAGTAATATTCTCCCCAGTCGAAGGGAGAAGCACCTGGATCTGGTTCCAATTGCAATCTTGTTTGACAATACTCAGGTATCGTTCGATAATGGCGTTCTGATAGGAAATCGTCGGGCGATGCATCTCATCGGACGTAGAAGTCTGACGCTTCTTCAATTCGCTTTAAGTAGACCACTCATTGGGAATAAAGGCGGTGGCTGGGGAGATAAACGGTGGAGTTTTCGACTTACCCTGGGAAGGGCCGACAGAAGTCGAAAAAGAGTCTAATATAAGAACTTTTTGGATGGGGACATCGGCGTCCCTGTCAGCACAAAGAAGAGCTCTAGTGGTGGCGCCACCCGCAACGGAGGAGCGAGAAAATAATGTGACAAGGGAAAGATAGTCAGGAAGAAGGGAAAGATAAAAGGATTTGCAGAAACAATTGAGTTCCGTTGTGTGAAAAGTAAGAATAAGAAGTTGAGAAACTTGTAAAGGAAATATAAATCAAGGAAGGGGATCAAGTCATCATTACGATGCTAGTTCCCAATGCAAGATATGCATGGTTTTGACACGTGTGAGCAAGGCGCGGGGTGAGGAGCAAGGTGCATTTAATGCTAAACGATGGCGTGAAGGGATAATAACAACAGTCATCCCAAAGCGTGATTCTCAAGAACTGTCATGCAGCGAGATTTATGGTTGACAACTTTTCTCTTTCACTTCTTGATCTTTTCCGGAAATGGAACTTTCGGAAAGTGGGGACTATCTATATGCGGGAATAAATATTCAAAGGTATTTAGGAACAATGAGTCCAGAGATTTCGGGTCTCAAAATATAAAGAGAAAGCATGTTCGGGGGACTTAAAACGTAGGCGAGAAGTTTTCGCAGTCGCTAGAGTCTCAAACGGATCTATACAACTACCTCCCATTCCCAACAACTCCCATCACATCAGCCATCATTGAGCAGAGTGCCACTGTGCACAGAGCCCAAGTTGCGTCACTCAACTGACGTCACCTAGGGCAGTAACATACCAAGGGTTTGTCTATATAAACAAAGCTTAGGAGAAAAGAGAAAAAATCACTTTTGTATCCAAGTTCTCACTTTTTGTATTATCATTTTTGGCTAAGAAATATACTTAGTCTCGGAGATCTGATCATTATTGTGATTTTTCTTACTTTCCATTTACATTATTAACTTAGATAAAAATTATTTCTTGTATCCCTCATAAGAGAAATAACCGAATCTTGAGATCATTAGTGAGAGTCTCTGGATTAAATACGACCTACTTGTCTTTAAACCAGTAAAAACAAATCTCTAACTTCGTTTTTTTGGTAGCTAATGATTTTACTGGAAAACAAATATATTTTTGAATGTTTCCATCTAGAATCAAGATGGGTTAGCCTTGTTTTGAAAAACCCTAGGTTTTGGGTTTTTGAAGAAGCTCCCTCAATCTTGCGGTAAGCTTATTTTTCCACATATTTTGGGTGAAATATTTCGGTTTTTGTTGGAGATTTTGAAATCTTTAAGTAAGGAAATTAAATCCTATTTTTGTACTAGCAGCAATTAGTATTTTGATCATAACAATTTACCTAGAAGTCGGAATTAGGTGATTCAAAAGACTGTGAAAAGATAAGTAAATTACCCACAACTTTCGTGTTTTACTAAAATTCTAATTCCTCTGTTTACTGTGTCAAAAATGGGGCGCAATGGCACACAAAGCTATTGTCCATATATTTCTACTTAAGAATTAGGAATAGTGGTGACCCATTTAGCCCACCATTTAACCCCATTCTTGTTCGTCATGATTTAACTTATATATATTTAAACTCCAGACCTTAAGTGAGTATTCTATTAATTATTTAAGGTACAAGAGGCACTTGTAAAGGCTAAGGAAGTCGATATAATATCTTGATCGTTGATGTGGGGATGTATAACTTCTTGGTGTTTGTTCACATATTCTTGAATTTCACATTTGATTTGGTTGGAGTTTTTTGAATATCATAAGCTTGGGTAAAATTTTCCTTCACTTTAATTTATTATCCTATTCGGTTGTTGCTTGTTAGATTTTTATTTCGCTATGCTTAAATTAGTTTCTCCTAAATTTCATGGTACATTTGAACTATTTACTTCTTTATTATTTGGTCTCGTGAATAAGTTGTCAATAAATTTTATCTTTGGATTTAGTTATTAGGCTATTTTTATCTTTTTTTACAAAATAGTTTCCGGACAAATATTTAAATTAGTAAGTATTGATTAACTTTAGTTAAGCAAAGATCCTCCCTGGGAGGTTGCTACACCTACGATGGGCACCAAACTATTTATCCGTAAATCACTGAATTTGTATAGTGGTCAAGGACACTTGGATCAATATGACCGAAATAACGAGATAATAAGCAATAACATGTAATAGTATCCGTGCTTGTCAAGAGGAAGGTTGTTTCTAGGGTTTCTTCAAAGTTGTGAAGCTTAGGAAGTTGGAGTTGAAGTGAATCTTGGAATCTTATACCCCTCAAGGTATGTAAATTATTTCTACCCTTATATTTAAGTTGATTATCAAGAGTTTTAGTGGTTTTAAGCAAAGAGAGGGTATTTGTGGAAGTGGTAAGTTGATAAAGGTTAAGATAGTGATTTGGGGCAATTTTAAGGGATGATTGGGAATAGATTTGAGTATATATATATGTGATGTCATTGTTGTTGTGGGTATTGTGGGTGATGTTGGATCGAATGTGAAGTTAAAGAGTTGTTGAGCTACAAGGGAAATGTTGTCCATAACTCGTTAAGCTCTATATGTATTTAAAGATGGTTAGTAAGCTCGGTAAATAGTCTAATTAAGATCTACGTTATCTCAATTGTAGATTTACAAGTTCAAGAGGTAGAAGTTGGACGATTGGATATACTTCGAGGTATGTTGAGGCTATCCCTTCTTTCTTTTGGCATGACCCTATGATATGAACCAAACGAGTAAGCGAGTTTCCATATTACTCTACTCTTAGAAGCACTAGGAGCACTTCAGTCTTTGATGTTCATGTACCCCGTTTATGATTGTTTCTTCTGTTCATGGGTCCAGTTTTATGTATACAGTTTATTCATGCATTACATTCATTCATATATATATATATATATATATATATATATATATATATATATATATAATGACCCGTGACCAGAAGGCGTTATATACGCAAGTATTATATGTATATGGGGTACGGGGAGATGAACATGCATTATAGATGCATTACCACCTGATCAGCTGGTGCACCATGAGGATGATATAAGGATCGGGCTGTACATACCGCAGCAATGTATATGATGATGGACGCAGAGAGGCCGATATGATATGATGGGATTCCATAGAGGCTTAACAAGCGTTATATACGCATAGACATATGTATGACCTACATTGACAGGTATGAGCATGCAGATTATGCGCTCACAAAGGCATTATCAGTCACACAAATTTATGCAGATACATACAGATACTAGTTCATACAAGTATATGCAGATAGTCATTTCAGTTTATGAGTTCAGATTCTATTCATGATTCTTATATATATGCATGTTGTTCTTATGCTTTTCATGCTCAGTACATTATCCGTACTGACTCCCCGTTACTCGGGAGGCTGCGTTCATGCCCGCAGGTTCAGCTAGACCGATAGGTAGTCCGTACTTAGTAGGACTTCTTTCCAATAGTGGTCAGTGCGCTCCATTTGATCCGGAGCTGCGGTCAGTTTTGGTATGCTAGCCTTTTGAGATGTACATGCTTATGGGTATGACGGGGCCCTGCCCCGTCCTTTCTACAGCTTTTATTCTAGTAGAGGTTTGTAGACAATTGTATGTATTAGTCAGATGATGTAGCCTTGTCGGCTTCTATTCTTTTGTGTACAGTATATGTAGCAGCCTAGCTGGCTTGTACTGTTCTTCAGCATGTTTATGTATATATGCAGATTGTTCAGAGTTCATGATGTCGCCTAATTATGAGATCAGTTTAAGTCATTTTATGGGCCCTTGATGTTCAGTAAGATTCAGATATGAGTATAGGGGTGTTTGGTCGCTAGAGGTCAGGCACTTCATCACAACTCATCGGTTTGGGTCGTGACATGTAACATCCTTCCCCCTTAGAAACATTCGTCCTTGAATGTTAAACGCTTAGGAATTCTACGAAAATTTTGCCGGAGTTTCCTCTGTAAATATATCAATCCAACCTATACACAGCAACCCAAAATAATGCCACACAGGGCCACATACTAATATATACGATAATATGGCCTCACACGACCAATTATACTAGCTATAAGTAAATCCAATACCTGGGGGTTATGATGTGTCACGACCCAACCGGAGGGCCACGACGGGCACCCGGTGCTAACCTACCCGGGCACCTCTTAACATACTTTCACTTTACATTTAGGTGAGCCACATAGCTAAATCATACTTTTCATTCATCAATCATATTAATCCCATTTTGGCAACAATACGCTTATATCATCATTAGCATCTATGCCCATATCAATGTACATAAGCCGACGAGGCTAACAAAATAATATTCAAAATATAGGCCGACAAGGCCAATTACATCTAACCATATGTCATATCATATAGGCGGGACAGGACCCCACCGTGCCCATAAATATGTACACAAAAGAATCTATACCAAAAGCTATAGCTCTGAATGAAATGGAGCTCCGCTATGTAGTCCCTGGGAAACATAGCTATGGATCAAGTCTATCTCCCTGGCCACCTGCGGGCATGACGCAGCGTTCACAAACAAAAGGACGTCAGTACGAAGAATGTACTGAGTATGTAAAGCATGGTCAACATCAATATGAAAGCGTAATAGACAACATATGAAATAGCATAAGATGGGAGATAATAGTATCATCATTATAGCACTTACTTGCTTTTCATAGGGACATTCCATTTCTATTGCGTATCCGTGTACATACATCCATATCCGTATCCGTATACGTATCCATACTCATTTACCTTTCGTATCCATTTTCGTATTCGTATTCATATTTCCATTCATACTCATATTTATATCATATACATATCATATACATTGCATATACATAGCCTTTACATAGCATACCCGACCATGAAGGTTTGGTGTTTCACATACCTGGCCCTACCAAGGCTCAGTGTTATACATACCTGGCCCTACCAAGGCTCAGGGTTATCCTTACCCAACTGCAGTGGTACGCGCGCATTATACATATACGTATTTACTATATTCTACCCAGCCATATAAGCTCATGGTTTCATAATAGCCATACATAGGCACATATACATATAAGCTCATAAGCATCTTTAGCATCATTACTATCGTCGTTCATTACATCTATCCTTAAAGGATTACTCGTCATTTAAGGAACTCAGTACAATCGTAACATATTGAGGATCATGAGCTTAGTAGCTCTTTAAAGATAGGATCATTGGAGAATATCATAGGCTCATAGAAGAATAGATATTTGGCCAAAGAACCATGCCTTATGAAAAAAAGGGTTAGCCTTACATACCTTTCCTTTCAACTATTCTATCACTTGCACGTTCTTCTTCAATGCTCACGTTTCTACCTTCATTAGAGTACATACTAACATTAGAGAATCGATAGCTTAGCATACTTGACTAAAGCTAGAGAAAATTAGACAGTATCTCCTTTATTTATACAACTTCCTCCACATCATATATCAACTCCCAAACATCAATACTAACATTCACAACATCATAACAATAGCCTTTATTCATCTACATTATCCTTACTTCTCAATTCACTTCCAATCACCCATATTCATGGTCAAATCACACGATTACGTTCATTCATATACGATGTCTATTCCATGTTCTCAATATCATCTATAACATGATTATAATCATAACATACCAAGAATCATGACTCAATCCAAACATTTACTCAAAAGTGACACTATTTCCACATTCATGACCCATTTTCTATTTCCTTCTACAATCCAAGTGTTTCAACTTTCAAATACCTTAAACAACATAGAAATATCATAAAACTTACCTTATATGGTGTAGGAATGAACCTTGGGTGCAAACACCTCACTTGAGCAAAACCCTAGTTTCACCTTCACTTGGATTTCTTGTTTTGGATGAACTTTAATGGGTTTCTTACACTTGATTCACTTTGTTTGGTGAAGTTGAACGCTAATATCTCTTGAAATCTTATGGGAGAAATGTAGAGAGATGTTCTAGAGAGAAGTGGAGTGAAAGGGAAATGAAATAAAATGAAACTTGGATCCCTTATTAAATACACAAATCAGTCCCGACCAACTTCTACGGACCAACATACGGTCCGTATAAATTATACTGACCGTATGTCTGGCCGTAGATTTGGTCCAGAGAGGGGTGCTAACCTGGGCTGATTATACGGCTGAACATACGGTCCGTATGTTTTATACGGCCAGTATGTTTGGCCGTATAATGCCCAGTCATTCCGAACTTGTTCCCGTCGACTCGTTTGATCTCCAATCCTTATGGAACCTTCTTGACACTTGTTTATCACCTCATTAAAAATCTAAGGGACATTATAACTCTTCTCCAAAGCATCGTTAAATCATCATTAACTCGTTACTCGTAAATCTCTTCCGATACTTATCATATTCCTTGCCTTCTCTTGGCAAACTTCCTCATCTAACATTGAATGTCTTTGAGATCTTACTTAGGGTCATCAAATGTCATTCCTTACTTATTACAATACCGTATACTTCGTGCTCTTCGTTAGTCTATTCACTGTGCATCAACGGAAAAATTTTCGAGGTGTAACATGATGTTTCAACCTGAGCCTCCTGGGACAATGGGAAAAAGTGTGGGTACTTAGTCTTCATCTCCTTTTCCACCTCCCAAGTCATTTTCTCGATATTATTATTTCTCCAGAGTACTTTAACAAAAGCCACATCCTTAGTTCGTAACCGACGAGCCTTCCTATCTAATATAGCCACGGGGATTTCCTTGTAAGATAGCTGCTCAGTCACCTGTATATCATCTATTGGCACAAATCTTGAGAGATCTCCTATGCACTTATAGAGCATGGACACATGGAATACTGGATGTACGGACTCCAATTCAGAAGGTAATTCTAACTCATATGCTACTTTACCCACCGTACGAATAATCTTATATGGTCTGATGTACCAAGGGCTTAGCTTACCTTTCTTGCCAAATCTCATCACCCCTTTTATAGGTGAGACCTTCAAGAAAACCCAATCTCCTACCTCGAACTCTAGCTTGTGACGCTGGTTATCTGCATAGGATTTCTGTCGACTCTGAGCCACTAATAATCTTTCTTGGATGACTTTCACTTTGTCAACTGCTTGCTGTATCAAATCTGGGCCGGCTAACTGATTCTCTCCAACATCAAACCACCCTATAGGGGATCTACATCTCTGCCCGTATAAAGCCTCATAAGGAGCCATTTGGATACTGGAATGATAACTGTTATTATATGAAAACTCGATAAGGGATAAATGATCATCCCAGCTACCTCGAAAGTCAATTACACAAGCTCTCAGGATGTCCTCAAGTGTCTGTATAGTACGCTCCGCTTGCCTATCTGTCTGCGGATGAAATGCAGTACTAAGACTCACCTGAGCCCCTAATCCTTCCTGAAAAGATCTCCAGAAGCTAGCTGTGAACTGCGCTCCTCTATCTGAAATGATGGCTGTAGGAACACCATGAAGTCGTACAATCTCCTTAAGATAGAGCTTCGCATAGGCTTCGGCTGAATAGGTAGTTTTAACAGGCAGGAAGTGAGGGCGACTTTGTAAGCCTATCAACTATGACCCATATTGAATAATACTTTCGCTGAGTACATGAAAATCCTATAATAAAATCAATGTTAATTACTTCCCATTTTCATGTCGGAATCTCCATAGCCTGCAAAGAAACCTTCGGGCTTCTGGTGCTCTATCTTGACTTGTTGACAATTTGGACACTGAGTGATAAATTCTGCTATATCTCTTTTCATACCACCCCACCAATAAACTTCCTTGAGATTATGGCACATTTTTGTCGTGCCCGGGCGAATAGAATAGCGGGAATAATGAGCTCTCTCCATAACCTGCTGACGAAGACCCGCAACATTAGGAACACATAACCTATCTCGATACCTAAGTACTCCATCTCTTGTGATGACGAAGGGTGTCTTTTCCTTCTGAGGGGCTGTATCCCGATAATGAACTAAGACAGGATCTTCATATTGACGCTCCTTTATCTCAGCCACCAAAGATGACATCACTGTATCTTGAACTGTAACTCTTGTATCGCCTGAGTCTAACAACCGAACTCCAAGGCTAGCCAACTGACTAACTTCGCGGACTATCTCCCTCTTCTCTAGCTGCACATAAGATAGGCTACCCATGGATTTACGACTAAGAGCATCTGCAACTACGTTGGCCTTTCCAGGATGGTACAGAATATCAACGTCATAGTCCTTTAGCAACTCTGGCCATCGTCTTTGTCGTAAATTCAGGTCCTTCTGCTTAAAGATATACTGGAGTCTCTTGTGATCAGTATAAATATCAACATAAACACTGTATAAGTAGTGCCTCCACATTTTCAAGGCGTGGATCACCGCAGCTAACTCAAGATCGTGAGTTGGATAATTCTGCTCATGCTTCCTTAGCTGCCTAGAAGCATAAGCAATAACCTTGCCATGTTGCATTACTACACAGCCTAGCCCAAAACCTAAGGCATCATAATAAATCACATAGCTGTCTGTTCCTTCTGGAAGAGTCAAGACCAGTACTGAGGTTAGCTTATCCTTCAATGTCTGAAACCTCCGCTCACATGCGTCCGTCCACTGAAACTTAGCTGATTTCTGAGTCAGCTTGGTCAATGGAGCTGAAAGAGAAGAAAATCCCTCTACGAACCTCCTATAATAACCTGCCAGACCCAAGAAACTACGTACTTCCGTTGGTGTCATAGGCCTTGCCCAATTCTTCACTGCTTCAATCTTTTGAGTATCCACCCTAACGCCTTCATCTGAGACAATGTGACCAAGAAAAGCCATGGAGTTCAACCAGAACTCACACTTAGAAAACGTCGCATATAGCTCTTTATCCCGAAGAACTCTAAGCACCGCACGTAGGTGGTCTGCATGCTCGGCTTCTAACGGCAAATAAACCAGAATGTCATCTATGAATACAATCACAAACAAATCTAGAAAGGGTCGGAATACACGATTCATCAAGTCCATAAACACAGCTGGAGCATTAGTTAATCCGAATGACATAACGCGGAACTCATAATGCCCATATCTAGTCCTGAATGTCGTCTTCGAAATGTCCTCTTTCTTAACCGTAACCTGATGATATCTCGATCTCAAATCTATCTTTGAGAAATACCTGGCACTCCACAGCTGATCAAATAAGTCATCAATCCTTGGAAGTGGATACTTATTCTTTATAGTTACTTTATTCAACTGCCTATAATCAATGCACATTCGCAAGGAGCCGTCCTTCTTCCTTACAAATAATACTGGTGCTCCCCACGGTGATGTGCTGGGCCTAATAAAGCCTTTCTTGAGTAAATCCCTCAGCTGCTCCTTCAATTCCTTCAACTCAGCAGGTGTCATTCTATAAGGAGGAATGGATATTGGTTGAGTATCTGGCAATAGATCAATAGAAAAATTGATCTCTCGCTCCGGCGGGATGCCTGGAAGCTCATCTGGAAACACCTCAGGGAACTCATTAACCACAGGAACAGACTGAAGGGTTGGTGACTCCGCTTGTACATCCTGGACTCGGACCAGGTGATAAATATACCCTTTTCTGATCATCTTTTTTGCCTTAAGGTAGGAAATAAACCTACCCCTCGGCGAGGCAGCATTACCTTTCCACTCTAAAAGAAGCGGTTCGCTGGGAAACTAGAATCAGACCACCTTCATTCTACAATCGACATTAGCATAGCAGGTAGCTAACCAATCCATACCTATAATGACATCAAAATCAATCATATCTAACTCAATCAAATCTGCTATGGTATGACGATTACACACTATAACTACACAACCCCGATATACTCGCCTAGCTATTACTGGGTCACCAACAGGCGTAGACACCTCAAAAGGTTTAATAGACTCAGGCTCTATCCCGAATTTACTAGCAACAAATGGAGTAATATAGGACAAAGTAGATCCGGGGTCAATCAATGCGTATACATCATAGGAGGAAACTGATATTATACCTGTAACAATGTCAGGAGATGACTCACGATCATGTCTACCAGCTAGTGCATAGATGTGGTTCTGAGGACTGCTCGAGCTAGATACTCCACTCCTCCCTCTACCACGTCCTGCTGGGGTCTGAGAACCTTGCCCTGGAGGGCGTACAGAGGAAGAAGAACCAGCTACGGACCCTGTAGGCTGAACAATACCTACACCATCCCTTATCGGGCACTCCCGCATCTTATGGCCTAGCTGGCCACAAGCATAACAGCCATCTGACCCAAATCGACACTGCCATGATTGTGGTCTACGGCATTGAGCACACCGCGACAAAGGTGGCCTCATCTGGCCTGACTCAGGTCTATGCTGAGAACCTGGTGCCCTAGAACTCTGGCCCACTCCAGAATAAGAAGACTGATCAAACTTCTGATCTGGAAACCGCGAAGGTGCACTCCCTGCTGAATGAAAGGGATACCGGGAATGCTATTGTCTCTGTCCTCCCTTGAACTCACCAGCCATCTCTAAAGATCTATTCTTCTTATTACAGCCTCGATCATGCTCACGCCCCATTCTCCGCTGGCGCTTACGGTCCTCCAAATTCTGCGCATACGCCTGTATGCGGGAAATATCCATGCCCGGCTGTAATGCAGCTGTCGTGCATTGATCAATCAGATGCGGCCCTAGACCAGCCACAAAATGATGGACTCTATCCTCTATATCGGCCACCATGGGCGGTGTTACGACCCAAACCGATGAGTCGTGATGGGAGTCTGACCTCCAGCGACCAAACACCCCTAAACACTTATCAGAGACATATTGAACATCAAAGGCCCATAAATGGAATAAACTAATCTCATAAGAGGGAAACATCAGAACTCTGTACAATCTGCATATATATATACACCATATGCAAAAGAACAGTGCAAGCCAGCTACGCTGCTACATATACTATACACAAAAGAATGGAAGCCGACAAGGCTACATCATTTGACTACTACATACAATTATCTACAGACCTCTACTGGAATAAAAGCTGTAGAAAGAACGGGACAGGGCCCTGTCATACCCATATGCATACACATCACAAAAGGGTGGCATACCAAAACTGACTGTAGCTCCGGATCAAATGGAGCGTACTGACCACTGCTAGATCTAGAGGTCCTACTGAGCTGGACCACCTGTCTGTCTCCCTATACCTGCGGGCATGAACGCAGCCTCCCGAGCAATGGGGAGTCAGTACGGATAATGTACCGAGTATGTAAGGCATAAGAACAACAACATATATATACATATGAATCATGGATAAGATCTGAACTCATAAACTGAAATGACTGACTACATATACTTGTATGAACTAGTATCTACCTAAACCTGCAAAAATCTACGTAACTGACAATGCCTCTGTGGGCACATAATATGCATGCTCATACCAATCAATGATGGTCGTGCATCTATATGAGTGCGTATATAACGCCTGATATGTGTGCGTATATAACGCCTGATGTATGTGCGTATATAACGCCTGTAAGCCTCTATGGCATCTCGTCATATAATATTGGCTCCTCTGTGGCCATAATCAATATCATTATCATAGTAGTAATGTGTATATAACGCCTGATATATGTGCCTATATAACTCCTTCTAGTCACGGGTCAATGTACAGAAATATATAATGAATGTATGCATGAATAAACTGTATGAATGCGAACTAGCTATAAAAGACTGGACCCGTGAACAGAAAGATTACCCATAAATGGGGTAAATGAACATCAAAGACTGAAGTACTCCTAATACTTCTAAAAGTAGAGTAATACGGAAACTCGCTTATTCGCTTGTTGGATCATATCATAGGAACATGCAAAAAGAAGAAAGGAATGACCTTAACATACCTAGAAGTATACTCAATCGTCCAACTTCTACCTCTCGAACTTGCAAGTCTACAATTAAGATAACATAGGGCTTAATTAGACTATTTACTTCGGTTACTAACCATCCTCAAATACGTATAAAGCTCAACGAACTATAGACAATAATTTCCTTTGTAAGCTTACAACTCTCCAACTTCTCATTCGATCCCACATCAACTATAATACTCACATCAATAATGCCAACACATATGTATATCAAGATATACGTAAACCCGCTTCCAATCATCTCTTAATATTACCCTATATCACTACATTGTCCTTCATCACTTAACACTTCCACAATTACCTTCTCTTCACTTAATATCACTAAAACTCTTGATAACCAACTTAAATACAAAGGTAGAAATCATTTACATACCTTGCCCCGTTGACTGCGCACCGCAGATGTATGGCTGTGTGATCCCGTCGACGCCACACGTTGACGGTCTGTCAACCATGTCAACGACCCGTCGACGACGACTGGTGTCCTACAGATATTCTGATTTAGTTCAGATCGCGTCGATTCGTTCAACTTCTAACTCTATAAATTGCCAGGAATATCTGCTGGTATCCTCATACACGGGGTAAGACATTTTCTACCACCAAACTCGGGCTCGGGTCTCTATTCCAAAGGCATACCC
>NW_026726353.1:0-55562 GCF_029784015.1 Lycium ferocissimum | reverse complement strand
GAAGAAAAATAATTTTTGGGAGCAGATTTAAAGGGGGATTTGCCCCCTTTAGTCTTGCTCCTTCTCCTTCTTTTTTTTTTTTTGTTCTTTCTTTTGTCTTGAATTAAAAGAGGAACATATATATATATATATATATATATATATATATATATATATATATATATATATATACGGTTATTGTAGGCATGTGAAGGGCACATTACCTAATTCTAGAATTTTCTTTAAAATTTTAGCAAAGATGACTTATTTGTCATCCTTTTTCTTTCCTTTTTTTTTTTTTTTTCACACGGCCACCGGCCCTTTTGAACTTTCAAGAAACTTGTGTGAAATTCCCGTTTTGCCCCTCGACTTTTCTCGATATTACCATTCGCCCCTACCTTCCACATTATTTCCATTGGCCATTTTTTGCAAAATTTCTCTTTTTACCCATGGCCTTTCCCAATATGTCCATACTTTTACCAATGTTCATAAATAATATTCCTAACATCTCGTACATCAAAATAATTTTTGAAAATGGTCTCGCCACTTAACTTTCCACGTCGACTTTGAAATTTCCAAACGTACAAAATACGGGCTATAACAGTTAGATAGTTGAGAAGGCAAAGAGGTATGCAAGGCTAACCCTTCTTTCAATAAGGCATGGTTCCTTGGCTATATATATGCATCGTTTCATGAGTTCTATAACGTCCTCCAAAATGATTCTATCTCTAAAGCTTCTATTGCATCCTTTATATGATAGCTGAGCCACCAAGGATAGACGTAACAAAAACGATAATGGTAATGATGTTGATGATACTTATGGACTCTCAAGTATACGTGTCTAAGCATGTATGACTATTATGTAACACCGAGCTTATATGGTCGGGTATGATATCCTATTAACGCGCGTACCTTTGTACTTGGATACGGATGACCTTTGAGCCTTGCAGGGCCGAGTATGTATAATCACCGAGCCTTGTCATAGCCGGGTATGTGAAACCACCGAACCTCTATGGTTGTGTATGCTATGGATATGAATATGTATATGAATACGGATACGGATGTAGATATATGTATATGTTTATATGTGTGTACACGAGCACGTATTAGAAATGGAAGGTCCCTATGAAATACAAGTAAGTAGTTATGATAATGGCTCTATTATCTCCCGATTCTCTCATCTTATGCTATTTCTTATGTGTCTCTTATGCTCCTATTATGATGTTGATTATGCTTTACATACTCAATACATTATTCGTACTGACGTACTTTTATTTGTGGATCTTTGTGTCATGCCCCGCGGGTGACGAGGAGACGAGGCTTGATCCATAGCATTTCTTATTCAGGGACTACATAGAGGAGCTCTATTTCATCCGGAGCTATAGCTTTTGATATTATTCTTTTATGTACATACATGGGCACGACGGGGTCCTGTCCCGCCTATATGATGTTACTTACTCTTCTTAGAGGCTCGTAGACAGTTGTATATGGTTAGATGTCTTTACCCTTGTCGGCCTATATTTTGTACATCATTTTGATGGCCTCATCGGCTTATGTATATTGATATGGGCATAGTTGTTACTGATGTTATGAATGTATCGTTGCCACTAAGAATTGCATGAATGACGGATAGAAATAATGATTAAGTTATGTGGCCCACCTAGAGATAAATGTGGATGTACGATAAGAGGTACCCGGGTGGGTTAGCACCGGGTGCCTGTCATGGCCTTCCGGTTAGGTCGTGACAGAATGTGGGTAGGAGAAGAGTTGTTGTTTAATTCTTCCGAGTACACTATCATGTTTTGGTTGAATTATTTAAATTATAAAGACTTCCGCTGATTTAATTCATACATTCATCATTTGTTACATTTATTTTATAAACTGTTGGAGGCGAATATTGAACCTGGTGGGTTCAAGTGTTATTATTGTGGGTAGGAGAAGAGTTGTTGTTTAATTCTTCCAAGTACACTATCATGTTTTGGTTGAATTATTTAAATTATAAAGATTTCATTTGATTTAATTCATATATTCATCATTTGTTACATTTATTTTATAAACTGTTGGAGGCGAATATTGAACCTGGCCGGTTCAAGTGTTATTACTGTGTCGTTTAGATTCTTTCGATGTTGTTCATGACGTCGGATGTCGGTTACGTGTAGGGTGGGTTTTAGGGCATGACACCGATGGCCAGTCCGAGTGGGCCATCCAGGTGCTCGAGGACATGTTGAGAGCGTGTGTTATTGATTTTAGTGGTCATTGGGATCAGCACTTACCATTGATAGAGTTTGTGTACAATAACAATTATCATTCCAGTATTGGCATGGCACCTTTCGAGGCTTTATATGGTAAGAGATTTAGATTTTCGGTTAGCTAGTTTGATAGGTTCGAGGCTCAACCTTGGAGTATGGATCTGTTGAGAGAGTCACTTGATAGAGTGAGATTTATTGATGCCAAGCTTTGGTAGCTGAGAGTCGACAAAAGATATATGCTGACTGGAAGGTCCGGGATTTGGATTTTGCTATTGGTGATTAGGTTCTACTGAAGGTTTCACCCATGAAGGGTGTTATGAGGTTTGGTAAGAGGGGAAAGTTGAGCTCCAGGTATATTGGCCTATTTGAGATTGTTGACCGTATAGGAGATGTTGCTTATGAGTTGGCATTGCCGCCAGGCTTGGCGGAAGATCATTCGGTTTTTTATGTTTTGATACTGAAGAAGTACCATGCCGATGGTAATTACATTGTTCGTTGGGATTTGATATTACTTGATGAGGATTTGACTTATGAGGAGGAGCCTATCGTAATCTAGGATAGGCAGGTTCGAAATTTGAGGTCGAAAGAGATTGCTTTTGTGAAGGTGCAATAGAAGCACCGTCCTGTTGAGGAGGCTACTTGGGAGACCGAGTCCGATATGCGTAGCCGATATCCCCAGTTGTTTACTGATTCAGGTATTTTCTGCTCCTTTTCTTTTATTCACTCGAGGACGAGCGATGTTTCAATTGGTATCCAATGTAACGACCCGTTTGGTCGTTATAGTCTTTTCGGCTTTTTCATCCCTTTTTTTAATCATTGTTAGCTCATTTGGACCCGAGGGGACAGTTGGCACGCTTTCTGAGGTGTCTAGACTTGATTCAGGCTACTTTTTGTGAAATATGTACTTTAAGCGAAAAAGAGCTGACTTAAAGTTGACTTTTGGGTAAACGGACCTTTTTCAAAAATCTGTCAATTCTGAGAGGTTCGAATGGTCATTTAGAACTTGTGTGTATATCTGGTTCGGTTCCCAATACACTCAGATGCATTTTGGGGCTTGGGTTGGGAAGTTGGTTATGAGATATCGGAGGTTGACTTGATCAACGAGACCTCCGTTTTGAAATTTCGAGGCGACGAGTGCGTTCGTAGCGTATTTTTATGTGTGTCTGTGTATGTGGTGTTTGACCAGATGGCCTCGGGAGTGGTTCGGGATTTCAGATGAAATTTACAGAAATAATTGGGTTCTGGTACCTCGTGTCCGCCGTAGAGGTACCAGTGTCGTCCCAGCGACACCACTGTTGTGGTGGGATGACAACTGGGGTGGCAGAACCCATTACTTCCCAGACCGCCTCGACGATCCTAGAGGACGCTGGGGCGGTGGCGCTGCAGCGGCCCCGATGCTACTGTGGCGGTATCGGGCCTGTTATTTCATTAAATATGTATTAAATAAGCCCTTAGTCTATCGGTTATTCCCATTTCAAAAATTGAGCTTTTGGGGACTATTTTAGAAGATTATTGGAGAAAACTATTTGTGGTAAGTCTTGCTAATATCTTTACTAATTCCTTGCTCTTAATCATCATAGATCCTCTTTCCTTAGTAATGGAAGATAAAAGTGGAGTTAATGAATGTCCTATCTATGCTTATTAATGATGAAATTGATGGAGTTTATGCTAGATTTTGATGAGTCCAAGGTTGTTAATTATATATCTTCCATTATTAACGTTGAATTCTTGAATCAAAGAGATAGAGTTTATACCCAAAATTGAGGGTTTTGCTTCAATTTCGAAATTAGGGGATTCCATGAGTTAATTGGCAATTAGTTGTTGGGTTATCATCACCTAGTGCTTAATTTGATATTTTACTTTCGAATTTTCCATTTTGACCTTGTGGGCCCCATTTTTCCATATTCTAGGGCTAGATTTGACCTAAATTGAATGATAGCAATATTAGCATCATTCTTCATGATTTCTTATCTAGATTTTGAATATTCCTAGACTTCTTTGATGTTGAGGCTCAGCGGAAGGGCAAAGCTAAAGAGTGATTTTCGATGTTTGCTGTTCGGCCATCCAGGTAGGTTATGGCTTACCCTTGGTGAGACTTCGTATAGAGAAACATATATTTAGATTATATTGTCGGAGAAAGTATGTAAACCTTGGTTATGAAGTTAGGTTGGATATTGTCTTAGGTTGGGTCCTGTTGCGTGATTAGGGCTAGCCACCCCGCTGTGTTGTGACTTGATTGATTTATTATGCTAGCTTGATGCCACGTGTTGTTAATAGATTTTGGGAACTGTTGTTACATCTTGATTGTGATATGGTGATACTTTACTTTGACATTGATACGAGCATAGATTTTCGTATGACTTGTGTAGTCTTTCATGATATTTTTGGCATACCCACTGTTGGTACTTGTGACACTAATATATTGTTGGCATACCCATTGTTGGTACTTGTGATATTGTGCATGATTATTGATGTTGATATATGTATTGCACACACTCTCATTCTTCATGATATACTGTTGAGACATTGTTGGTACTTGATGAAACACTGAGATGAGCTGGGCTCTGTTTTAAAATGAGAGTGATGTGAGAGTCTGATATCCGATATTAGTTCTGAAATCACGGATTGAGTGCACGGGTCCCCCAGGGCGGTGCCGGTGAGAACCCCCCGTAGGCAAAGATTAGGGGTTTCGTCTATCTGTTGGGCAAAGGTCCGGGACGAGTGGCACTTAAACTTCACGAGTCACCTTGGGTTGTGCTATCGAGATGTCTATATTTCCGTCTGGAGTACATGTGTACACAGCATTTGCATGGCATTGCATTGCATCCATACATTATTGCATTGCATTGCATCATGGCTTACATTGAGATGATTTGGTGTTGTACTTGTGATGTTGGATTAAGATTTGATATATTGAGACTTCGCACACTTGGGATTAGATGCTCTACTTAGGCGATGACGTGTACTTGGCTTCAATTATGTTTGACTTATACTTATTGGTTTATCTACCTATCTTGCTTTATTGTCTAAATTATGTTAGCTATGCTTAGTCGGCCGATGATACCTACCAGTATCATTGTTTTGTATTGACCTGCACTTATTGCATTCCTTTATTAATGCAGAGTATCAGATTGGTTCTACTTTCATCTCTTGTGGCTGATCGTCATCATCAGCATTGTTGCGAGTTTCCAGGGTGAGCATGAGATGTTCGCTGCCTTCAAGACTCTTCCTATTTTATGTCTTATTATTGCTATTCTGAGACATAGACAGATTTATGTAATATTATTCCAGACTTGTATATTTTTCATTAGATGCTCTTGTATGGCTTAGACTAGACCCCCGGGGTATTTTTCCATATTCCCCACTATTCTATTATATATCATTGTGAGACTTACGTAATTATTCTTTCTGCTTGATTGATTTATTTATTTATTACTTACTTATCGTTAGGTTGAGGGTTCTCTTACCGAGGTGGGAAAGGTAAGTGCCCGCACGGCTTAACCGAAATGGGTCGTGATAGAGTTTTGTTTGGTTTTGTATATACAAGCAATCATTAGATAGTAAATATTGGACAAGCTTAATGAGGGATATGTTGGTCAATTCAAGTAGGATTCCTCTATGTTTAAGGAAGGCGGCTGAACTTGGGATTGTGGACTACTTAAAAGGAAGGGATGTACGTGATTTTGGGGAACTTTTTTCACGTTGGAACATAACAGAGAGGTGGGAGTTGAGAACTTTGGACCCAGAGAGCTTGAAGCTGTCATGGAGGCCGTAGTTACAGGGTTTTTTCCTTTCTTCTCTGTAATACTCATTTTTATGTTTTTATTCGAATGATTTGTTGATTTTCCTCCATGTCTATATGGAGCTAAACTCTTTAGTTCTAGGATTTTGTCTCAAACATAAAAGTTGACGTTTGATTATCGTTTATATCTATTGGTTTTCCATCTTTGGGGTTATTTATTTATTCTTGGTCTTAATTGTTTGATTATTTGATGAAATAGTTGAACACTGTTTGTGGCGTGTGAATTGAACTAGGAATAAGAAATTTGTATGCATAACAAGAATCAGTAGAGCTTGTTCGTGATCCTCTTGAGGTGATCGTTTCCCTACTGAGGATAGGAACATACCCTTTAGCTTCGCTTAGTTGAATACGGATATTTAAATGCGTTCTTGTTATTTTCTAATGACCACAGGAATATAGGCGTTGGAGTAGCTTGAATAGACTTGTGAGAGACTCATAAAGTAAATATTAACCCGTCAACTAGTAACTCAGGAAAATCAATAGGTGTAATGATTGGATGACTCAACTGGATTGGTAGTGGTCATAGCCCTAGATCTTTCTCTTCACGGATAAAAAACCGCTCTTTCTTCGTTGAAGTTCATTATTTGTTTTCTTTTATTTTTAGTTAGTTTATAAATGTAACTTTGGATTTTATTTCTTGTTTAGATAATTAGCATTAGTTTAATTTAGTTGGCGGTTAATCATAAGTCCCTGTGGGTACGATATACGAATTCTATCCTATATTACTTGTACGGCCGCATATACTTGCGTGTGCATTTAGGGGAAACAAGTTTTTGACGCTGTTGCCATGGACATAGATATTAACTTTTTATCAAGATTAGACTTTTCTTTTTGTCTATTCAAGGTTTTTTCTTAATTTTTTTTAGTTTAATATTTTATTATTATTCTTGACATGGCATCTTGGGATAAAAATTGGTTGAGTGTTGGTTGTTCCTATTTTGGTAGTCCTTCTACTATTTTTGGAAGACCCCACCTTTGGAAACACTGTCATAATATTTTCGGGAATGGGTTGTGTGCACCTCTCCAATCCTTTTAGTGGAATGTCTGTAGTATATGTGGTGGTCAAGATAGCCATTGGAATGGTTGTCCTATGATATGATTATCATGGGCTCGAGTGCATTTTTGGAGCCTATGTGTCACGTCCCAAAATCCACCCTAGACGTGACCGGCATCCGACGTCATGAAAACATCGGAAGAACCTAAACGATACAATAATAACACTTGAACCCGCTAGGTTCACCATTCGTCTCCAACAGTTTATAAAATAAAGGTAAACAAATCATGCATATATGAACTAAATCAGCGGAAGTCTTTAATATCATAAAAGTTAATCAAAACGTGACACACCCAAGAGTTAAACAAAACTCAACAACTACCCACAAGAATGTATACTATGGAACTTCTAGGATAAAGAGGTAATAGTTTGACTCATCGGGACGCAGCCCAAAAACTAATAATAAATGAACGACTAAATAGGGTGTCCCACGAATGAACGTGTGGGCTCACCAAATCAGCAGGAACAGCAAGTCCTTCCTAAGCGCCTGAGGTATCAAGAACCTGCTCTCCTCCGTTACCTAACATACCATCAAAAACAACGATGGTATGCCTGAGTACTTCGTACTCAGTGAGTGTCTCGGGGACAACAAGTAATATGAAAATAGATTATAATAATACATAAAGGAATCAGTCCAGAAAAGATAGTATAAAAACAGTTATTCCACTTTGTGATTCTTAATATCATTTGTTAAACAGTTTACAAGCCATTTCAAAATCCCAGTTTCAATTAAGCTTTAAATTAATCAGGCATAAATACCAGTCTCATGATAAAGATTTATATCAAAATCGCCCATATAGGCCCCATTCCTTTCAATTATGCCTTTCAAATTGATCATGATTGTCAACAACAGTTCCATGAGAATAAGAATATCACACATGCCAATACAGGCCCAAGAATCAATCACATCGAAGGGATGACCATAGAGGCTCCCTAAACACTGCGCAATACACCGGAATATGGATTCACGGTGGCTACTCTTCCTCCCAAATAGCAAGGCCATTAATACACCCCAGGTAGCGAACCCGAAAATGGCCACTCTTCCTCCCGAATGACAAGGCATTTAATACACTAGGATACATAGTGGCTACTATTCCTCCCGAATAGCAAGGCAAACACAACAACAAAGTCCATGGCATAGAAGCCGATTCATAATGTATTTGTAAGATAGCCACATCATCAATAACATTAAAGTTCATTATGCCATATCGAAAGAATAAGTCATTCCAATCAACGTCTTGAAAACATATAACTTCTTTACAAAAGATTTCCATGTCCCAATTCATCAATGAGAATGTCATTACCAACTCTTAACCACCATTATTAAGCATCGCTCATAGAGGAAAACTTTCATAATATCTTATACATATATAGGGTTTGTTACAATCTAGGTTTAATGTGGGTCTGTCCCCTCACACACATTAACCACCATTTAGACATGAATTAGGGTTCAAGAAACATAAAAGATTGCTTTTCCTTGCATTCATTAAAGAATCTTGAATAAAATTTATACATCCAACAATAGTTTCAAAAAGTGATTTTCATTCAAAATAACTTTTCAAAAAGAGAGACATACAATTCATCCTTATAGTCAAAAATGATCTTTAAAAGAGACATACATCCCAAACCAGTTTTCAAAAGGGAGACATACAAATCACCTTTATAGTCAAAAATGATTTTTGAAAGAGACATACCTTAATATTTTAAACAACGTTTAACAATTCACTTTCCTAATGAAGAACACCCAAACCCTAGCTTGAATCACTTTAGGAAGAATTATGCTACAAACCCTAGGTTTTGATCACAAGAATCATGGGTTAGATGTTAGAATAGATTATTAATGTTAAGGGTGTTCTTACCTTTGATTTGAAGACTTGGAGAGATGATTTTCGTGCTTAGGGTTTGGAAGGATGGAAAAAAATGGGAACAAAATGTCACAACCCAACCCGATGAGCCATGACTAGTGCCCGAGCTGGGCACTCGTATACGAACCTGTTAGATATAGTCAGACTGAAACTAAGGACAATATGGAAATTTGTTAAAGCAAGCTATAGACTCATAAAGTCATATATCATAATGAACATAATTCCCCGCTAACCAAAACATAACATAATATACGCAAAAGCCGACAAGGCCGCCACTATATATGGAATATCCAAAACAAACTATATCGATATAGCCGACCAAAACCTATATACAACCCACACATGTCTACGTACCTCTAAGAGTATAATAGTGAAATATGACGGGACGGACCCCGCCGTACCCCCGGATATGCATAAGTCTATATCAAAGGATCCGTACCAAAATGACTTAGGCTCCGAACAATGGAGCTCTCAAACAAATTCGAGCGAAGTCCTAGGGCCGGAGGATCACCAACCGAGTGTCCGTACCGCGGGCATGAAATGCAGCCCGCGAAGAAAGGGGGCCAGTACGAGAAATGTACTGAGTATATAAAGCACGAAATACAATAAAGAAGATCATGAATGAATAAAAGATGACATGAGGCAAGTATGATAATCGAAGATACCAATGCACCTGTGCCTTATGAGATGAGAGTCATATATCTATATAATATACCGTACCCGGCCCATTATGGGACTCGGTGAATGAAGTCATATATATATATACCGTAATCCGGCCCTCTAGTGAACGTCTCGGTGAATATATATATATATATATATATATATATATATATATACCGTATCCCGCCCTCTAGTGAGGGACTCGGTGAACAATGCATATAAACTATGCACGAATACATACCCGGCTCGGGACTCGGTGAATGATATATTATATATATATATATATATATATATCATGAGCAACCATATACAAATTGAATCATCATCCGAGACTCATATAGAATAATTAGAATGAACCAACACGGAGAATCAAAGACAACTATCATGTCAAGTACCACCGAGAACTAGAATTCATAGTTATACTACGTTCATCGTCCGCTCGTTTTATGTAATTCATGCCAAAAAAAGGAAGGGATAGCTTTACATACCTTGTCGTAATGTCCAACTCAATAATTTAAACTTATCTCGATTAGCACTTCAACCTATAACAATGGTAACATGTCCGTCAACAACAATGATTACTAGTATACGTTATATATCGAATGATAACTCGCTTTTATATAAAAAAAACAATCGGGCAGCACTTCCACTACTTGCACACATCCACAACTCACACACAAGGTCAACAACATCAATAACAAGACACAACTCAAGGACATAACAAAATCAGTCCCATATACACTATATACACCATTGTTATACATTCTTTCTCTTTACATCCATGGAACACAACAATCACAGCAACAAAAGTGATTAATACACTTATTCCTCATGTTAATCCAGCCTCTTTAACAATATTAGAACAACCATCATGAACAGTCCATACTCCAACAATAACAAAGTGCAATCAAGTCAAATCTAATATATAGCCACGATCGGCAAGCTCATCTTATATAGTTTGCAACAATTCTCACACCTACTTTAGAACGTATATTAGCAACTACAACAACCTATATACATAATCATAGCTATAATCCCAACATTTCAACTCAACAAGAACAGCCCCCAAATACAATACAACAATGCCCAATAACCTCATGAACATCTAATCCATAAAAACATGACACCATAATTCTCCTCATAATTCCACAAATTAAAATCCAATTCATATCTCAACAATTTCATATAAACAACTACAGCTTTAAATATCAAGATTCCTTTATTTTTAACACATAATCAATGACAACAATAACAACAACAACAATCAAACCCAATCCACCATTATTAAATTAAAACAACTCCAATACGGCCAAACAGAACCTTAACATTAGCATATTAGTTCCTTGCTTCCAATTCGGCCTTGACCTAAACTCTTTGACTCAATTACAACATCATGTTCCTCCAAATACTCAATTACAAGGACGGAGAGGTAGTCTACAAGGTCGTTATGAGCCTTCCGAGGGGCAATTCGTGTGAAGAGTTTCCACACGTTGCTTCCGGTTCAACAAGGAACTGGTTCCTAGTACGTTTTTGCTCTTCCAAAGGGCTTTATCTCAAGGTGAAAAATGTTACAATGGTTTGCAAATGCTTATTTAATAGGGATAAGACTTAGTAAAATGATGTAGCATCAATCTGATGCATATGGCCATGCAAAGGACACGTAAGTGAGAGCCCCCCCCTTCCACTTAATTAATCACACTTTATAATTGAGTGACTAGTTAGGTGTGTACATTATACACGTGCATTGTGGACAAAATATTATTCTTAATCATCGTTTGTTCGACTTGTTAAGTCCTAAATTATTTCGGGATGTCATCCTTTATGCACTGATCTCTTTATTTGCATACCCGAACATGACCAAAAGAATTCCCACTTACGATCCATCTCTCAATCATAATCCAAAGGTACTTCATAATATTGATATGGCTTATTATTCGGTTGCTTAACCTCTAACCTAGCGACACTAACACTTGTTGAGCATTACATAAATACTTATAACCACAAAATAATCTTGTCCTCAGAGTTTATGTCGGTTAACTTACGAATAATCCAACGTACCGAAGTACGGGATATAACATTCTTCCCCCCTTTAGAACATTCGTCCTCGAATGTTGAATTAGTCTATAGAGTCTTATAAAATTTTTGGCAAAGTCTCCTTTATCGCTATACCTACCAACCTGCATTCAGCAACCCACAGATGCCTCACAGGGCCACAATATCATATAGTCTCATTTACCAATCAATATAGTCAAGTAAGGAATTAAATTACCTGCAGGCATAGGGAACAAGTAAGGATACTTATTCTTCATTTCGTCTTCGGCTTCCCAAGTCACCTCTTCCCTATTATTATTTCACCACAATACTTTGACGGAAAACACATCCTTAGTACGTAACCTTCTAACTTGGCTATCAAGTATAGCTATGGGGCTCTCCTCATAAGATAATTCCTCTGTTACCTGGACATCATCTATAGGCAATACTCTAGAAGGGTCACCAATACATTTACGAAGCATTGATACATGAAAGACTGGATGTACTGCTTCCAAATCAGATGGTAGGTCCAACTCATAGGCAACCTTGCCTACCCTACGAATAATTTGATAAGGCCCAATGTATCTCGGGCTAAGCTTCCCCTTCTTGCCGAATCTCATCACACACGTCATGGGTGATACCTTCAGGAACACCCAATCACAAATCTGAAACTCTAAGTCTCGACGTCGATTATCAGCATATGACTTCTGTCGACTCTGGGCTGCCAATAATCTCTCCTGAATAAGCTTCACCTTATCAACAGCTTGCTGAATCATGTCTGGGCCTATTAACTTAGTCTCGCCAACATCGAACCAACCGATAGGTGACCTGCACTTCCTCCCATATAAGGCCTCGTACGGTGCCATCTGGATACTAGAATGGTAGCTATTATTATAAGCAAACTCAATAAGTGGCAAATGATCGTCCCAGCTACCTCTGAAGTCAATAATACAGGCTCGCAACATATCTTCTAGCATCTGAATAGTACGCTCCGCCTCCGAGGGTGAAATGCTGTGCTAAGACTCACCTGTGTCCCCAATCCCTTCTGGAATGATCTCCAAAAGTTAGCTGTAAACTGAGCTCCTCTGTCCGATATAATAGATGGGGAACCCCATGAAGTCTCACTATCTCCCCGATGTATAACCTCGCATAGTCTTCACCGAATAAGTAGTCCTGACTGGAAGAAAATGGGCTGATTTTGTCAGCCTATCCACAATAACCCATATAGAGTCATACTTCCGTTGAGTGCGAGGTAAACCTGTAATGAAGTCCATATTAATTACTTCCCATTTCCAAGTTGGGATCTCTATCTCCTGTAATAATCCACCGGGCTTCTGATGCTCGACCTTAACCTGTTGACAATTCGGGCACTGAGCAACAAACTCCGCTATGTCCCTTTTCATGCCATCCCACCAATATAAACATCTGAGGTCATGATACATCTTCGTTGACCCTGGATGAACAGAATAACGGGCATAGTGTGCCTCTCCCATAACCTGCCGTCGTAGCCCTGCAACCTCAGGTACACACAATCTGCCCCTATACCGTAGCACTCCGTCAGGTGTAACCTCGAATGGGGTCTTCTCCTTTTGAAGAGCTGTATCTCTATATTGTGCCGCACGGGTCCTCGTACTGGTGTCTCTTTACCTCTTCTATGATAGAGGACTCAGCAACTTCTCGAACAGAAACTCCACTATCTCCAGAATTAGCCAAACGGACTCCAAGGTTAGCTAGCCGGTAAATCTCACGAACTATCTCCTTCCTTTCTGGTTGCACGTCTGTCAAGCTACCCATAGATTTACGACTAAGAGCATCTGCTACAACATTTGCTTTCCCTGGATGGTATAGAATATCAACATCATAATCCTTTAGTAACTCTAGCCACCGTCTCTGCCGTAAATTCAACTCCTTCTGTTTAAAGATATATTGGAGACTCTTATGATCCGTATAAATATCAACATGAACACCATATAAATAATGCCTCCATATCTTCAAGGCATGAATTACCGCTGCTAACTCCGCATCATGAGTAGGATAATTCTTTTCGTGCTTTCTGAGCTGTCGGGAGGCATAGGCTATAACCCTGCCATGCTGCATCAATACACAACCTAGTCCAACACCTGAAGCATCACAATAAATAACATAGCCATCTGGTCCCTCAGGAAGAGTTAGAACTAGAGCCGTAGTCAACTTGTCTTTCAGCGAATCGGAAGCTTTGCTCACAAGCATCGATCCACCGGAACTTAGCCGCCTTCCGAGTTAGCCTTGTTAAAGGCGCCGAAATCGAGGCAAACTTTTCTACGAATCTCCCGTAATATCCCGCTAGCCCCGAAAACTCCGTACCTCGCAGGTGTCGTAGGTCTAGGCCAAGTCTTTACGCCTCAATCTTCTGCGTATCTACCCGAATACCGTCAGCTCCAATAATATGCCCCAAGAATGCTACTGAAGTCAACCAGAATTCGCATTTAGAAAATTTGGCATACAACTTCTGGTGCTGGAGCACCCTAAGTACCGTCCTCAAATGGTCTGCATGCTCCTCTTCTGAACGTGAATAGACTAGAATATCATCAATAAATACAATAACGAACATATCTAGGAATGGTTTGAATACTCGGTTCATCAAATCCATAAATACTGCTGGAGCATTGGTCAGCCCAAAAGACATCACTCTAAATTCATAATGCCCGTATCGGGTCCTGAATGCCGTCTTCGGAATATCTGCCTCCTTTACCCGCACCTGATGATAACCTGACCGCAAGTCTATCTTCGAAAAACACTTAGCACCCTGCAACTGGTCAAATAGATCATCAATCCTGGGGAGGGGATACCTATTCTTTATTGTTACTTTATTCAGCTGCCTATAATCAATACACATCCGCAGCGACCCATCTTTCTTTCTCACAAATAGTACCGGTGCTCCCCAAGGTGATGTGCTAGGCCTAATGAAGCCTTTTTCTAACAAGTCTCTCAGCTGCTCCTTTAATTCCTTCAGTTCTGCAGGTGCCATTCTATAAGGAGGAATAGATATTAGCTGAGTATCTGGCAATACATCTATAGTAAACTCTATTTCCCGTTCAGGAGGAAGACCTGGAAGTTCATCTGGGAATACATCTGGAAATTCATTAACTATCGGGACAGACTGAAGAGTCGGTACCTCTACTTTCATATCATGCACACGAACCAGATGATAAATATAACCTTTTCTAACCATCTTCCTTGCCTTGAGGTATGAAATAAACTTACCCCTCGGCGATGCCGTATTCCCTCTCCACTCTATAATCGGCTCTCCTGGAAACTGAAATCGAACTATCTTTTCTCTACAATCAACGTTAGCATAACAAGAAGCCAACCAATCCATACCCATAATAACATCAAACTCAGTCATGTCTAACTCTATCAGATCTGCTATGGTATGACGACTATATATAACCACCGAACAATTTCTATATACTTGCTTTGCTATGATAGAATCTCCTACCGGTGTAGCTACCTCAAATGGTTCTATCAACTCAGGTTCTATTCCGATTCTATTAGCAACAAAGGGAGATATATATGATAAGGTGGAACCTGGATCTATCAATGCATATACGTCCCAGGAGAAAATCGATAATATACCTGTAACCACATTCGGTGACGCCTCCTGATCCTGCCTACTAGCCAAAGCATATATGCGGTTCGAAGGACCGCTAGAACTGGAAGCTCCGCCACGACCTCTACCACGGCCTCGCCGATGTCCGAATACCCCCCCCATAGGGCACATAGCCACAGAAGAAGATGAACCAAAGAACCGATCCAGTAGGCTGAGCCACACCACCTGTACCACCTCCATAAGGACACTCTCTCTTCATATGGCCTTGACGGCCGCAAGAAAAACAAGCACCTGTAGTAAGACGGCATTCCCCAAAATGGGGCCTACCACACCGAGAACACCGAGGCAAAGGTGGCCTCGACTGACTCGAACCCCTGTTCATCTGTGAACCTGAAGCCTTGGAGCTCTGACCGGCTCCTGAATACCCTGTGCGGTCAAATCTCCTACCCGTGAACCGTGGGGGTGCACTCTGTGCTGGCTGGGAAGAATATCTAACATGCTGCTGAGGCTGCCCGCCTCGAAACTCACCAGAATAACCACCGATCTAGCCCTCTTATGCCGGCCTCTCGTCGTGATCTCTATCCGTCGACGTCCTCTGTGTCGATCCTCTACCCCCTGTGCATATGCTCGTACCCGAGCAATATCCATACCGGTCGAAGAGCCACTGCCATACAACCATCAATCAAATAACGATCCAGTCCCATCACATAACGATGCACTCTATCAGCCATATCAGCTACAATAGTAGGCGCATATCTAGCCAACGAATCAAACTCAAGACTATACTCTCGAACGCTCCTGCCAATCTGCCTCAAATGTAAGAATCTATCAACTCTAGCTTGCCTCATCTCTAGAGGTAGGAACTGGCCAAGGAAGGCCTCCACAAACTCATCCCATACCGCTGGAGGAGCACCCTCGCCCCTAGATAACTCCCAAGACTCATACCAATTAACAGCTACATCCCGCAACCGATACGAAGCCAACTCAACATACTCAGTCTCAGAAGCCTTGATTATCCTCAATGTACGCTGCATCTGCCGAATAAACTCCTGCGGATCATCCTCGGGCTTTGACCCGAAAAACTCTGGAGGATTACAACTTAAGAAGTCACGAACCCTCAAACTATCAGATCTATCCGCATGGTCAACTCCTAGTCCATGCCTGCGAGCCTGCCCTGCCACTAATCTGGTCGCCACCGAACTGCATCTCTCATGGCCCTATCCTCCGCCCCTGGCTGAGGAGCTGGAGGCTCGGTGCCGGGGCCTCGGAGCCGGCGGTGGTGCCGCCCCCGAACCGGAGCCGCCGTCGCTCCAAGTTCCTCCGGAGGTGGCGGTGTAGCGCAGCTCGCCGACCGGAGTACAATCTCGGCATAGACTGGGCACGGGCCCTAGTAACTCTCCGGGTCTGACTAGTATCTCCTGCTACCGATTTGCCCTTCTGGGCAGCTGTCGCTTTCTTTGGAGGCATAGCTGAAAACACAATAATTTGTTAGAGAGGGATTATCCTGATAACATAGCTCTATCGCACGATCTAGAGTAAGAAGGAAAAGTGACATCCTAAATGTCCTGTAGCTTCCTGTTTATAGATGTGGTGCACAACACACCGATAAACAAGACTCTACTAGACACGGTCTGTAGACACTCCGAGGATGAATCGCTTGATACCACTTTTGTCACGACCCAACCCGATGAGCCATGACTAGTGCCCGAGCTGGACACTCGTATACGAACCTGTTAGATATAGTCAGACTGAAACTAAGGACAATATGGAAATTTGTAAAAGCAAGCTATAGACTCATAACGTCATATATCATAATGAACCTATCTCCTGAGGAGTCACAGCTAACCAAAACATAACATAATATGCAAGCCGACAAGGCTGCTACTATATACGGGAATATCCAAAACAAACCATATCGATATAGCTGACCAAAACCTATATACAACCCACACATGTCTACAGACCTCTAAGAGTATAATAGTGAAATATGACGGGACAGGGCCCCGCCGTACCCCTGGATATGCATAAGTCTATATCAAAGGATCTGTACCAAAATGACTTAGGCTCCGAAGCAATGGAGCTCTCCAAACAAATTTGAGCGTAAGTCCTAGGCCGGAGGATCACCAAACTGAGTGTCAGTACCTGCGGGCATGAAACGCAGCCCCCGAAGAAAGGGGGCCAGTACGAGAAATGTACTTAGTATATAAAGCACAAAATACAATAAAGAAGATCATGAATGAATAAAAGATGGCAGGAGGCAAGTATGATAATCAAAGATACCAATGCACCTGTGCCTTACGAGATGAGAATCATGCATATCTATATAATATACCATACCCGGCCCATTATGGGACTCGGTGAATGAAGTCATATACATATATACCGTACCCGACCCTCTAGTGAAGGTCTCGGTGAAATAATCATATATATATATATATATCGTAGCCCTCTAGTGAGGGACTCGGTGAACAATGCAATGAAACTGTGCACGAATACATACCCGGCTCGGGACTCGGTGAATGATATATTAACAGCATGCACGAGTAGAATATCATGAGCAACCATATACAAATTAAGTCATCATCTGAGACTCAATAGAATAATTAGAATGAACCAACACTGGAGAATCAAAGACAACTATCATGTCAAGTACCACTGAGAACTAGAATTCATTGGAATTATGTACGTTCATCGTTCGCTCGTTTAAGTAATTCATGCCAAAAGAAGGAAGGATAGCTTTACATACCGCTTGTCGTACGTAATCCGTCAACTCAATAATTTAAACTCGTCTCGATTAGCACTTCAACCTATAACAATGGTAACATGTCCGTCAACTCTGTGATTACTAGTATACGTTATATATCGAATGATAACTCGCTTTTATATAAAAACAATCGGCACCACTTCCACTACTTGCACACATCCACAACTCACACACAAGGTCAACAACATCAATAACAAGACACAACTCAAGGACATAACAAAATCAGTCCCATATACTCTATATACACCATTGTTATACATTCTTTCTCTTTACATCCATGGAACACAACAACCACAGCAACAAAAGTGATTAATACACTTATTCCTCATGTTAATCCTGCCTCTTTAACAATATTAGAACAACCATCATGAACAGTCCATACTCCGGTAATAACAAAGTGCAATAGACGGTATATCGAGCGGCAAGCCATAGTTCAACATAAAGCTTCTTCACACCTTTCTTCCTTTAGAACATATATTAGCAACTACAACAACCTATATACATAATCATAGCTATAATCCCAACATTTCAACTCAACAAGAACAGCCCCCAAATACAATACAACAATGCCCAACAACCTTATGAACATCTAATCCATAAGAACATGGAACCATAATTCTTCTCATAAATCCACAAATTAAAATCCAATTCATATCTCAACAATTTCATATAAACAACTACAACTTTAAATATCAAGATTCCTTTACTTTTAACACATAATCAATGACAACAATAACAACAACACCAATCAAACCCAATCCACCATTATTAAATTAAAACAACTCCAATACGGCCAAACAGAACCTTAACATTAGCATATACAGTTCCTTGCATCCAATTTCGCTTACTATGAATTAATCCTCTCAACTATAACATTTGACTTTAATTCCAATTACACCATAAAGGAGGGGGATCTTACCTTGATTCGCTTATTCACCCTTGACCTATCTTTCATCAATCATGAAAGTTCCTCCAACTCAATTACAAGGACGGAGAGGTAGTCTACAAGGTCGTTATGAGCCTTCCGAGGGGTAACTCGTGTGAAGAGTTTCCACACGTTGCTTCTGGTTCAACAAGGAACTAGTTGCTGGTACGTTTTTGCTCTTCCAAAGGGCTTTATCTCAAGGTGAAAAATGTTACAATGGTTTGCAAATGCTTATTTAATAGGGATAAGCCTTGGTAAAATGATGTGGCATCAATCTGATGCATATGGGCATGCAAAGGACACGTAAGGAGCCCCCCCCCCCTTCCACTTAATTAATAACACTTTATAATTGAGTGACTAGTTAGGTGTGTACATTATACACGTGCATTGCGGACAAAATATTATTCTCAATCATCGTCGTCCGACTTGTTAAGTCCTAAATTATTTCGGGATGTCATCCTTTTTGCACTGATCTCTTTATTTGCATACCTGAACTTGACCAAAAGAATTCCCCGGTACAAGCGGTTCGAATCATAGCCCGAAGGTACGGGTATAATATTGATAGGGCTTATACTATTCGATTGCTTAACCTCTAACCTAGCGACAGTAACACTTGTTGAGCATTACATAAATACTTATAACCACAAAATAATCTTGTCCTCAGAGATTATGTCGGTTAACTTACGAATAATCCAACGTACAGATGTACGTGATATAACACAAAATAAGACTACACCCAATTTAAACTCAATTTTTCGGCCGGAAATGGTGAAAGTACGGCCTACAAGTACATCCCGTACTTTGAAGTACTCCCGTACTTGTAGCCCGTACTTAGGCTGCCAAGACCAGTGAAGAACGGAAGAAGTACGTCCAAAAGGACGTCCTGTACTTTAAAGTGCGGCCCCTACTTTCTGGGCGTACTTTGGGTGAAATCTCCAACTTTTGTGCCCTTCAGTAAAACGGACATAACTTTTTGTACATAACTTTGCTCGGGCTGGGTGACCTACCATTAGAAAGTTAATTCAAAGATCTACAATTTCATTAAGGAAGCTTTTCCCGGTTCGTAATACTTTTTCATGAAAATCGCCCAGAAGACAGACCTACCAAAACTTAGGCGAATTTAAGAGCCCTTAAGAACTTCAATTGTTGGTTTGACTTCAAAACGACCATCTTCCACCCGAATTCATCAAGAATGGATTCATATAGATATAATATCATCTTAAAACTAGATTTTACATATTCACACCTACCCCAAATTTACGGTGTTACATTATCCCCCCTTAAGATCATTCGTCCGCGAATGAAAGTCATGGCTTAAGATTTTTCACTAAACCTCAAATTTCGAAATTTCTAGAGTTCTCTAGTAAAGAGGAACATTCTCAGTGGTAACATCCGACTGACCATATAATGAATACATCATTCAAGCCTAAACACATGGACGAGGGATTCATAGCTCTAATCTAAACTTTCACAAGGAATACTTAGTCGAAAGGTTCAACACATATCTGCAGTAGGGAATAAATGAATGTAACACGGCTTGAGTGACACTATAACAACTAGATAGAACTACGCCCTCTTCGAGTTCATCCCGCAAGTCTTAAGATACAACATAAGTCTACCCCGAGGTTTTAGCAATATAACTTCTTCACTCTATAATGAGTCCTTCAGCGAATTCAAGCCTAACTATTTTTGATTGACAATTCAGAGTTTCATAACACTCGGAAAGCTAGTTTATCCCCAAAAGTCACATTAAAGTTCATCATTTCTAATTCAAACATATCAAAAGTAATCTCATGGCCCTTAACTACAACGATGAGTCTCTATACACTATAGAAGCGCTAATAAGGACGCAGGGGTATTCATAGAAAAAAGGTGTCAACAATTGTTCGACTTCCCCACAAAAATCAAGGGCAAGATACTGAGTTATATAAGAAAGATTCAAACTCGAATCGATCAGCGAATACACTTCAGAAGAACATATAGTTAGAATACCTGTTACCACGACATCAGGGTCTTCTGCCACCTCCTTACGAGTCAAACCATAAAGTCGAGCTTGTCCCTCATTAGCGGTGTTAGCAACCGTTTTACTAGCCCCATTGCCACGATCATTAGGGGTGTTGTTAGCATTACCATCAGATGGATTATTCCTACGGCTAGAAAAGGTTATCTATTTCACGAAGCCACTTCTACATTCTTTCTTGATATGACCACAATCCCGCAATGGTGACAAATATGATCTTCCCACCTTAATCGCGACCACTACCCCGAAAACTTACTATTATTATTATTATTATTATTATTATTATTATTATTATTATTATTATTATTATTATTTTGGCCTTGCCTACCAGAAGGCACACTAGCATGGGAATAAGTGCCAGACTGAGCAGGTGCAGAATACCCTTTACTGCACTCCCTTATAATTATTACCCCGAACCACCCGCCGATCGAGTATGCTGCATTCGATCTCGATCCATCCTCTCTTCATTTTTCCAACTCTCTGTTGTTGTTAAGCAAACCCAACTAGAGATGAGAAAGTGCAAGTAGAGACATAGCTGATAGCCGACATTGGTACTTGATACGTGGTACCTAAGCCTTTCACAAACGAGTCAATTTATGCTTTTCGGTCGGGATCATGTATAAAGCATACCTTGACGGGGGACGGGTGAACTCCAAACTATACTCACGAACGGACTTGTTACCTTGCTCTAGCTTTTGGAAACTTCGTAGCCATGGCAATTCTTTCCTCATCGGACAAGAACCTTTCCATGAATGCCTCAAATTCAAATTCAGCCCGTATAGGAGTCAAAGGTGTTACCCTCTGCGTATTCTCATATCTCAAACCATGCGTGAGCAACATCCTTCAATCGGATAGAAGCAAGCCTCACGGCTTTAGAATCGGGCATCATTGCCCTCGATAAACTTGAAGGTCTCATCAGAAAGTCTTTGGGTCCAGCCTCTCGTGACGAAGAACTGCTAGGCACTTCAAGTCGAGAATTAACGAAAGTGCCTCCGCATGAGGTCCCACACCCTGGCCGTTTGAGCCGCAATCAATGCGGTCAACATTTGAATAACGGTTACATAGTGCCAATCTCCGCTTTACACACATAGACCAGTAACGGCGGAAGCAGACGGTCTTTGGAGGTGGTGCTTGATTTCTAGCATCATTTCCATTACCAGCATTCGCGCCCCCAAGATTTCAGTTAGCTCTCGTGAGTTATGCTCGATTACCGTTCTTGGATCGCGTCAGAGCCATTTCAGTAATAGGCACGAATTAACGAATGCATTAGAATGATCCTAAAAGGGTTTCAAGCTCTGCAGCACAATCTAGAATCAAGAAGAATAGGAAACACCTACGAATGTCCTGGGAGTTTCTCGGTCATGCAGGTGATCAAGCTGCAAAAGGAAAACTCCACTAGCCATAGCTCCACAGACATCGATAATAATCCTAGGACGTATTTAAACCTAGGCTCTGATACCAAGCTTGTCACGCCCCAAAATCCACCCTAGACGTGACCGGCATCCGATGTCATGAACAATATCGAAAGAACCAAAACGATACAATAATAACACTTGAACCCGCCAGGTTCAACATTCGCCTCCAACTTTATAAAAATAAAGGTAAACAAATCAGCATATATGAACTAAATCGGCGGAAGTCTTTAATATCATAAAAGTTAATCAAAACATGACAAACGCCTCTCGAGAGTTAAACAAAACTCAACAACCCCTACTGAAGAATGTATACTATAGAGCTTCTAGGATAAAGAATAATAGTTTGACTTATCGGAGCAAAATTTCCCAAAAACTAATAATAAATGAACGAATAAATAGGGTGTCCCACGAATGAACGTGTGGGCTCACCAACCGTGACAAGAATAACAAGTCCTTCCTAAGCGCACAAGTATCAAGAACTTGGTCTCTCCGTTACCTAACATACCATCAAAAACAACAATGGTGTGCACAGTACTTCGTACTCAGTGAGTGTCTCGGGGACAACAAGTAATATGAAAATGGATTATAATAATGCATAAAGGAATCAGTCCAGAAAAGATGGTATAAAAACAGTTATTCCACTTTGTGATTCTTAATATCATTTGTTAAACAGTTTACAAGCCATTTCAAAATCCCAGTTTCAATTAAGCTTTAGATCAATCAGGCATAAATACCAGTCTCGTAATAAAGATTTATATCAAAATCGCCCAAATAGGCCCCATTCCTTTCAATTATGCCTTTCAAATTGATCATGATTGTCAACAACAGTTCCATGAGAATAAGAATATCACACATGCCAATACAGGCCCAAGAATCAATCACATCGAAGGGATGACCGTAGAGGTTCCTAAACAACTAGAATACTGCCGAATATAGATTCACGGTGGCTACTCTTCCTCCCGAATAGCAAGGCCATTAATACACCCTAGGTAGCGAACCCGGAAGTAGCCACTCTTCCTCCCGAATAAACAAGGCATTTAATACTGTGGATCCATAGTGGCTACTCTTCCTCCCGAATAGCAAGGCAAACACAATAACAAAGTCCATGGCATAGAAGCCGATTCATAATGCATTTGTAAGGTAGCCACATCATCAATAACATTAAAGTTCATTATGCCATATCGAAAGAATAAGTCATTCCAATCAATGTTTTGAAAACATATAACTTCTTTACAAAAGATTTCCATATCCCAATTCATCAAAGAGAATGTCATTACCAACTCTTAACCACCATTATTAAGCATCTCTCATAGAGGAAAACGTTCGTAATATCTTATACATATATAGGGTTTGTTACAATCTAGGTTTAATGTGGGTTTATCCCCTCACACATTAACCACCATTTAGACATGAATTAGGGTTCAAGAAACATGAAAAGATTACTTTTCCTTTCATTCATTAATGAATCTTGAATAAAATTTATACTTCCAACAATAGTTTCAAAAAGTGATTTTCATTCAAAATAACTTTTCAAAAAGAGAGACATACAATTCATCCTTATAGTCAAAAATGATTTTTAAAAGAGACATGCATCCCAAACCAGTTTTCAAAAGGGAGACATACAAATCACCTTTATAGTCAAAAATGATTTTTAAAAGAGACATACCTTAATATGTTAAACAAAGTTTAACAATTCACTTTCATAATGAAGAACACCCAAACCCTAGCTTGAATCACTTTAGGAAGAATTATGCTACAAACCCTAGGTTTTGATCACAAGAATCATGGTAAGAATCATGGGTTTGATGTTAGAATAGTTTAGTAATGTTAAAGGTGTTCTTACCTTTGATTTGAAGACTTGGAGAGATGATTTTCGTGCTTAGGGTTTTGAAGGATGGAAAAAAATTGGAACAAAATAAGACTACACCCAATTTAAGCTCAATTTTTCGGCCAGAAACGGTGAAAGTTCGGCCTACAAATACGTCCCGTACTTTCGTACTTGTAGCCCGTACTTAGGCTGCCAAGACCAGTGAAAAATGGAAGAAGTACATCCAAAAGGACGTCCCATACTTTAAAGTGCGGCCCGTACTTTCTGGGCGTACTTTGGGCGAAATCTCCAGCTTTTGTGCCCTTCAGTAAAACGGACATAACTTTTTGTACATAACTTTGCTCAGGCTGGGAGTCCTACCGTTGGAAAGCTAATTCAAAGATCTACAATTTCATCAAGGAAGCGTTTCCATGTTCGCAACACATTTTCATGAAAATCGCCTAGAAGATAGACCTACCAAAACTTAGGCGAAAACTTAAGAATACTTATGAACCCTTTGAACTTGGTTTGACTTCAAAATGACCATCTTCCACCCGAATTCATCAAGAATGGATTCATATAGATATAATATCATTTTAAAACTAGATTTTTATATATTCACACCTATCCCGAATTTATGGAGTGTTACACTATGATTCGTGATGGAGCTCAACTTAGAGTCTATGATCTTCATTGGCGCTTATTCACCACATTCGGAACATTTCAAAGAGCCTCAAGTGTGTATTTCCACACTACACACTTGATCAGGATCAA
Organism: Lycium ferocissimum; assembly: GCF_029784015.1. Lineage (NCBI taxonomy): Eukaryota > Viridiplantae > Streptophyta > Magnoliopsida > Solanales > Solanaceae > Lycium > Lycium ferocissimum. Next base: position 30,628 of record NW_026726353.1, on the reverse strand, counting down.
TGATGAGAGGCAAGTCTCTATGAGCTTCATAGAGGTGGGATCCTACAAGGTTTGGGAGATTGTTTAGGTGGGAGATTTAGAGCTCGAGTTCCTTGCCCCCAAGACTTGGAAGATAGTTTGGAGGGCTATTTGTGCAAAGGGTTATTTGTGCAAATGGCTAATTTGCGAAAGAGGGGTTATGTTTGCAAGAAGGCCATGCATGCAAGGTTGATTGGGAGGAGGGGGGCATCTATGCAAGGAGGGGCTTGTTTGGCCATCGAAGGCCAATCCTTAAATTGAAGACTACACTAAGAAGACTAGCAAAATAAGGTCCTTGCTTCATTAATGACATTTTGGTAATAACTTAGTCTTCTTTAGTCTAGGAGTATAAATACTAGACTTAGACATTTCATTTACACCAACAATTGGATGAATTATGTATTGAATACTCTAAGGAGTGATAGTTTGTTTAGGATTATCTTAGTTAATGGTGGGTTCCATTGTTGGTTGTTGAACCGATTTCCATTGAATTCATGAAGGGTTGGTCATTTGTGGATTTCAATTGAATTTCCCTTTCCTTGATTTCAAATAGTATAGGTTCTTTGAATTGAATCAAATTGAGAGGGTTTAGGTTTCATATACTTAGGTTTGCTCATAGGTTCGTTATTCATTGGGTCTTGCTTTTATTCTCTATTTCTCATCCCCTTTTCTTCAATTCTCATCCCCAATTTCTTGTTTATCCTTAATTCTGCGTTTAGGTATCGATTTGGTGTTTCCCTCAAATTGATTCATATCATACTAACTCTTATTCCCTATCCCCTTGCCTCTATTATGATTCTCGTCTTGTTTTTTATGTTGACAGGAGTAATGAAGTAGCGGATGCGGAATGTCTTGCTAGGTATAGCGATATGGTAAAACAAATAATGGACCAGAACGCATTAATAATGGAGTAGTGGGAAGAACATAGGAAAGCCATAGAAAGAATTTTCCCCAAGCTCATGGAGATGCAGGCTGAGGCTGAAACTTGTAATGATCTGCAAATTATAGGCTTATCCAACACCCAAGAAGAATCTCGAACAGAAAAGGAGAGCCAGTTCCCGTAAGAAGATATCTTTGAGGAAGCAGAGATAGTGAGTCAATCTTGGCTAACGAAATAAGCTCAACAAATAAAATTTCATGGGTTTCTCCGTGATGGTCTTATAAACATGGCGATACAAGTGATAGAAGGCATAACTGAGCTCATACAAGAGATAGACCAATTTGGCTCATATATCCATGACCTACGGGCTCAATTGAATAAAAAGGTTGAGGCCTCTGATGCCCAATTACATATTATTATGGATAATGGCCAGTATGTGGAGCAGAAAGAAGAATTCCAACCATTCGACCAGAACTTTATTGATGATGCCGAGGTTGAGGATGTGTAAAAAAGTGAGGTTGTAAAAAATAATGCAATTTTAGAGTTTGGGCGTGTCGTGTCATGACCCATTTCGCGAGTCATGAGGGCACCCACTATCCCTCCTGGTGGGCGAACTCTTCCCTTAATCACATCATTTGAAAGGAAAACCTACAGAGATGGATATAACAACTATATTAAAAGACTTACTTTATAAGTATAAAAATGCGGAATATTTAAAAGTATTACAACCCCAAAATCTGGTCTTAACTTGTGCAGGAGCTTCTAAGTGAAATACAAATCTGAATACTAAAGTTATAAGTCTAAGTATTGGAATAAGATACTGTCTATCGGAAAGGGAAAAGACGTAATAGTATAAGAAGAGATTCAGGGCTACACGTCCGGCTAGTAGCTCACCACAAGTCTCTGATGAATAGCCTCGGGATCAATCACGAGTTCTCGAACAATAATCTGGATCAGCTCTGCACTCCACAAGGAGTGCAACGAAAGTAGTCTGAGTACAACACTAGTACTCGTAGGTATCATAGGCCGACAATGATTAGATAACGCATATAGAAATCAACAAGTAGAATAGATAGGGCAATCAAGTACAATCACCAAAGCATATTCAAGTATAAGTTCAGATTGAGTACATAAAATGCCAAGTAAGCAATCATGAGTAAAATGAAAGAATATAATGCAATGCAATGCGAGGCTATGCAACGCCCCCAGGCCTCTTATACAAAACCATACACACATGTTAAGGCTATGCCTCAAAGTCATGGCCCATAGGGACCCGCAAAGTCCATGTACCACATCATTCTTCTGCAAAGACCTTAGAAGCTATCACATATCTCGCTCTCTGGCAAAGAGACCTCGGAGGCTATTAATAAACTCGCTTTCCGATGAAAACCTCAGAAGCTATCAATCGGCTCGCTCTCTATCAATCAACTGGCTCCGGCAAAGACCTCGGAGGCTATCAATCACTTTCCTTACCATCACATCAATCATATATGGAAAATAAATGCATGACATGAATGGAATCAACAGCAACAACAACTCAAATCATAGAGTAAATAAATGTATGTCACGAATGCAAGTCACAACCCAATTCGACAATATTATCCTTCTCTTTTCCATGTAACAAGTGAGGTATCAAATGACAGAGATAAATGAATCAACAACCACAACCTATTTGAAAATATGGCGACAAGCCCACTTAAAAAAATCCATACCAAACTAGTGGATTTATCACCACAACCATGCCCGAAAGCCTAACATGCTTTCCCAGTTAACAAGTACCATTACATACGATCTCTAATCAAATTCTAACAAAGATAAGCCGTAACCTACCTTGAAGCCGTGCAGGAGCCATGAACCTAAACCTGAGCCTTTCCCCTTTCGAAATATCTCCAAATGGTCAAAATCCCGATCCGAACGAAGATTGAGTCTTCTGGAGCTCTACCGTGTCCAAATTTGCCAAAAAAGTTCACTCTATTCAAAATAGTATTCTACAAGGTCAAACGAGTCTAACGATGCCCATATTATTATACATCTATTCGAAACCCCAAAACGAACCCAAAATAGTCAAACCAGAGCCCCAAGGGCAAACCTAGAATTTTTTTTTCAATATAGTCAAAACAGTAGTCTACGAGTTTAAACGAGTCCATTGATAACCATACTCCTATATTATGATTCGGAACCTAAAAAGGCAACCCCGAGTGCCTAAGAGAAAAACTGAAAATTATTTCAAAATAGTTTACCCATATCTTAATTAGTCTACATCCAGAAAACCCACTCAAAAAGCCATTATCTTGATCCTCAAATCCATGATTTACAAATTTCAACTTTTGGATTCAAAATCCCAATTTTTTCCAACCAAACACGAATAAAATCAATAACCAACTGAAATAACCTTGAGGAAACATCAAAATAAAGGGTAGATACTTACCCCCTTGTTGAGATGACAACAACGCCACAAAAATCATCTTAAACGGAGCTCTAGAACTCAAGATATGCTCAAAATACTAAATAGACGAAGTCTAATTTTTAATACAGAGCTATTTCTGCTTCTGCAGCCAAATGTCCCCTTCTGCAAGGCCTAGGGATCACTTTTGTGGCCCAAAATCTGCTTCAGCCATGCTTCCACGCCCAGATGTCCGCTTCTGTGACCACACCAGGTACAACAATAGTTGTCGGCGCTAAAATGACCATAACTCCCTCATACAAAGTTGAAATTCGATGGTTCTTTTTGCTAATGTTTTACATTTATGATATAGATCTAATGTTTAAATCAAAACACAAATCAAATGTTGTTTTCTCAATATTTTACCCTTTATGGCCAAGAAACGACGCCGAAACTTCAAACACGAGCGCGACATAACCCAAATGCATCCGAAACTCATTGGAATCTCACCAAAGCTTGTGGACGCATCCAAAATCATTGTATGAACTTGTTGGAACTTTCAAAATACTGACCCGGGTTCGTCTTGACCCGATGTTGTCCGTGGTCAACTCCAATTCCTTAATTTAACTAGTTTCTCAAATAATGACCCAAATCACACCCGAACCTTTCGAGAACCCAACAAACAACTCCTCTAAGTCATAAATCATATTTCGGACCTAATAAAATTGACAAAACTTTGAAAAAGACTCATTTACCCCCGGTGTTGACTTTAGTCAAACTTCTTCATTACTTAACTTAAGGATTTCAAAAATATCCTTTTCCTTACCCAAAACTCATCCGAAAGCCTTGAGGATTACGCCACAATTCCTCATAAGTCATAAACACTGAAATGAAAGTACGGGAAGGGTATTTTAGGGAAAAAAGGTCAAAAATCCCAAAATGGCCAAACGGGTCGTTACAGGTCAACCCTCATTTTGAATATTTTTCTACATTATGTTTGGTTGGTGACATGTAAATCGAGCCTTCCAAACCTTTGGAGAGGTGTATAGATGAGGAACAAGAGCCTTACATTCTAAAATTTGCCACAGTGAAGAGACAAAATGACATACCTCACTTAAGGGCCAAGAAGTGCAAGATGCAACACCTATTGTTTGGTTCCCTTATTTTCACACCGCCGCCCCATGAGCGGAGTAGAAAATTTGATGCAAAATTAGGGGCGCATCCACAAATTGATATGAAAAGTAGTAGAAGTGATAATGTCGTGCCGCGACGTTAACTAAGGCGCTTATTGGGAGGCAACCCAAATGAGTAGTAGTTTTAGATTTTTATTTTTACAGCGTTACGTTTTGTTTTACTTTTGTTTTGCAGATTAGGGGAATTCTGAGTATCCGAAGTTGAAGCTAAGGAGCATGTTTAGGCTTAAGTATGGGGTCGTGCCGACCCTTAATGTTGAGGATTATATTGCTAGTTAGGCCTTAGAGGGTCTCAGGGAGTATTTCTCACTCTTACTTTAATTTTTTCTCAGTTGTACTCGCATTGAGGACAACGCATATTTTTATTTGTGGGGTAGAATACTTTCAATACTTTCAGGTCGAGGATGATTATGCCATAGGAATTGTTTTAGTTTTTAGACTTATATATTAAAAAAAAATAACTTAGGAAAATTCAAAAATATTTTACTTTGTTTTTTACAGCTTTTTCCCCCCCTCATTAGTGGCATAGATCATCCACCCTTGGTTTTTCTTAAGGTCTCGGTTCTTTTCCAAAGGGGGGCCTTTGAACCGGATAATTTTTAAATTTTTTGGATTAGTTTTTCTTAGAGTAGTAAAAGAGGGACAAGAAAGACCTTTTGACTTGTTTGATACTAGCATATTTACGCCTGAGCTTGAGTAGTACTTTCATGTGAGTGCTTGAGTAATGATATAATAGCAGATTTTCTGACACTTAGTCACAAGGTTGTGACTCTATATATATCTTATTCTTGTTTTATAGTTTGCCATGAACCTGTCTATCTTAAAATAGAATTGAGCCATCTTAATTGAAACTTGTGCCATGTGTGGTGAGGATTTTCTATATTTATTTCATGTTTTGCATCTTTGTCTAGAACTTGCCAGGCATGTTATTAAAGCGGAAAAAAAAGTTTTGCTCTGTTTAGAAGATGATACTAGGCTTTCTTTGAAATGTCTTATAAATTTTTAGCCTTTTCAGATATTGTATCACTAGTGTTACGCTCCTCGTTTTCGTAGTGGTAGAACTTGTGATTCCTAGTCGGGTATGCCCTTAGAATAGAGACCCGAGCCCGAGTTTGGAGGTAGAAAGTGCTTTACCCCGTGTACGAGAGTACCAGCAGATATTCCTGGCAATTTATAGAGTTAGAAGTTGAACGAGTCGAATCGACGCGATCTGAGCTGAATCAGAAAAAACTACAGAACACCAGTCATCATCGACATGTTCGACGGCCGGTCGATGTGCGGCGTCGACAGGATCCCGCAGCCTTGCATCTGCAGGCGCAGGTCGACGGGGCAAGTCGACGGACCATCGACACATCGACGGGCCGTCGACCCGCTCATCGAACCGGACCGCTATAGCCTTTTTGGCTTCCAAGTATAAATAGGTGGTTCACGACCCTATTTCATATTTTCCTCCTTTCCAAATCAGAAAAAACCCTAACATATTCTCTCCCAATATTTTTCTTCATATTAGTAAAGATTTGACAAGACCCGGACCCCGTAAACCCGAGATGGTGAAGAAGGAGGTTGCTTCTAGGGTTTCTTCAAGGTTGTGAAACTTAGGGAGTTGAAGTTGAAGTGATTCTTGGGATTTTTGACCCCTCAAGGTATGTAAATGATTTCTACCCTTATATTTGAGTTGAGTATCAAGAGTTTTAGTGATTCTAAGTAAAGAGGGGGTATTTGTGGGGGTGGTAAGTTGATGAAAGACAAGATAGTGACTTAGGGTTATTTTAAGAGATGATTGGGAATGGATTTGATATATATATATATATATATATATATATATATATATATATATATATATATATATATATATATATATATATTGTGTGTGTGTGTGTGTTGTCATCGTGTTGTGGATATTGTGGTTGACATTGGATCGAATGAGAAGTTGAAGAGTTGTAAGCTTATAAGGAAAATATTGTCTACAAATCGTTAAGCTCTATATGCATCTAAAGGAGGTTAGTAAGTGAAGTAAATAGTCTAATTAAGCCCTATGTTATCTTAATTGTAGACTTGCAAGTTCGAGAGGTAGAAGTGGGACGATTGAGTATACTTCAAGGTATGTTAAGGCTATCCTTTCTTTCTTTTGGCATGATCCTATGATACGATCCAACAAGTAAGTAAGAGAGCTTCCATATTACTCTACTCTTTGAAGCATTAGAAGTACTTCAGTTTTTTATGTTCATGTACCCCGTTCATGGAGGATCCTTCTGTTCATGGGTCCAATCTTATGTAGCCAGCTCTGTGCAAACAGTTTATTCATGCATTACATTCATTATATATTTATGTATATTGACCCGTGACCAGAAGGCGTTATATACGCGAATATTAGATATATGAAAAGTATGAGAAGAGATATAGGCGTTATATACGCACTACCACTATGATGATTATAGTGATTATGGTCGCAGAGGAGCCGATATGATATGATGAGATGCTATAGAGGCTTTACAGGCGTTATATAGGCACATACATCAGGCCTTGTACACGCACATATATCAGGTGTTATATACGCACACATATATAGATGCAGGACCATCATTGATAGGTATGAGCATGCATATTATGTGTACCACGAAGGCATTGTCGATTATACGATTTATGCGGTTTTAGGCGAGATACTAGTTCATACAAAAACATGCGGTCGGTCATTTCGGTTTATGCGACTCCCCGTTGCTCGGGGGGCTTATCCATAAAATAAAACGATTCGGTCCGGCTCGGTAGGACCTCTATATATTCGGTACGCTCTTATGCCATTTGTTCCGGAGCTACGATCGGTTTGGCATGCCCCTTTTGAGATGTGTATACATATGGGTATGACGGGGGCCGCCGTCCCGTCCTTTCTCTGACTTTTATTCCGGTAGAGGTGTAGACGGAGTTGTATGTAGTAGTCGAACGATGTAGCCTTATCGGCTTATTCTTTTATGTACGGTATGTAGTAGCCTAGGGCTTGCACTCCGCATGTTGTGTATATATATATATATATATATATATATATATATATATATATATATGCGGTGTATTTACGACATTTCCCTCTTATGAGATCAGTTTATGCCATTTATGGGCCTTTGATGTTCAGTATGTTTCAGATACGTGTTTAGAGGTGTTTGGTCGCTAGAGGTCAGACACTCGTCACGACTCATCGGTTTGGGTCATGACAGAAGTGGTATCAAAACTCCGTCCTAGGATTGTCTACAGACCGTGTCTAGTAGAGTCTTGTTTATGGGCGTATTGTACACCACGATTATAAACAGGAGGCTACAGGACATTTAGGATGACGTCATTCTTTCTCTCTTAGATTGTGCAATAGAGTCATGTGTTAAGTGTTCACTTCTGATGAATTGTTCTGATTTCAGCGATGACCCACAAGAAATCTACGATAAGGGCTGAAAGGTGAGGCCACTAGCCGTACTATATGAGGGCCCGGGATGAGATTACGAGTAAGGGTCATTCGCATACCACACTGTTTTGATTTCTCGGTCGGATGCGACCCGAATTCTATTCTTCATCATTCCTCTATTAAAGCTCTCTGCTCACTAATGCATAAATTTATAGAAAATCATGATTTATATAAGAACATAAGCACTTTATATACAAATGCCTTTCGGCCAAAATAAGCGACATATATAATGCAATGTTATCTCAAAAGACCATCTAACCCACCTTTGCGTATCTACGAGCCTCTACTGACGGACTCTACATATATACGGAACAAGGCTCCGTTATACCCAAAATGAATATACATATATATACAACAAAAGAATAGCCATAAGCATCTCCGAACAATGGAGTGCTCTCGGTCGGTATCGTCGAGAACTATAGATGCGGGTCAAGCTCGGCTCCACTGCCTACTGTGGGCATGAACACGAGCGTCCGAAACGGACGTCGGTACGAATAATGTGCGAGTATGAGAGACATAAACAATGAGGAGAACGGGGATAACATAATGCGACATCAATATGATATATACGAATCGGCCGACAATTATAAAATAAATAATGCATCTTTGTCTTACTCATACTCATCATGATCTCATGTGTGCACAATATGCTAACTGCCGTCCTTATCGGTACGGTGTAATGCTCAATAGTATTAGCCCGCGTCCGGGCATCCCGCGTCGGGTATCATCTCATGCCGCCCACTAGTGGTGTGTGCGCCCATGCCAATCGGCCATGGTATATCGTATAGCTGCCCGCCCTTGGCGGTGACTGCCCGACCAACTAGGCGCGGTATGCAATGCTCATGACATGCTTCTAATATGCTCATATCATACTCTTATACTTATCATGTTATGCTTCTGTCATATACTGCTCATAATAATGTACTTATCATATATATATATATATAAGGGACTATAGGGGCGTGTTCTATTCGGGGCGACGGAAGGTCGTGAATCCCCTACCTTACTATGAACAATTATAAGCAAATACGCCTCACCTCGAAGGAATCAACATATGAGGTGAGTAGAAAAGATGAATAGCATCATTATCAATATGGCATCATCATATCATATCTCTTATCTTATATAGACATTTATGGATCTAGGCTTTTAGCTTCTTGGAATACATCAACTCATGAAGAGCGAAAGAACTTCCACTATAGGATTCATGCCATTGGAAAGAAAGGACTAGCCTCACATACCTGGTCGTTTAGCTAAGCTATCGTCCTCCTATTCTCTTTCGATGCCACGTCGTCACCTTCATGAGAGGATTTGAACTAGCATTAGTTAATCGACTATAAGATTGTTCTACACATTCTAGGGAGAATTGGACAGCACTTCCTTTGTTTATACTACTCTTCCCATGTTCTATATCAACTTCCATCATTCACAACAACGTTCACAACATTACAATTAATAATCGACATTCGGATACATTGAGCATAACCAACCAATTTCTCTAGTTTCCCTTCATTCATGAATATAGCTCATCGTCGCATTTTCGCATATACAATACTCATTTCATAGCTAAAACATCATTTACAACATATTTACAATCATAGCATATCATCATTTATGATTCTATCCAACTACCATCATTTAGGGCACTATTCACCCATTCAAGACCCATTCCTTATGCTTTTCTACAATCCATGTTTCTTAGCCTTACAACACCTTAAATCACGTAGGATAGTCATGAATCTTACCTTGGATGATGCTTGGACAAGCCTTGGATGAGAATACTTCCTTAGCTCCAAAACCCTACTTCTTCTTTCTTGGGATTCCTTGGAGAAGATGACTTCTACTTAGGTCTCACACTCTTGGTTCATGGTTTTGATGTTATTGATCATGGATTTCCTTTGGGTTTTCTTGTAGATGAATATTAGAGAGAGTTCTAGAGGTTTTCTAGGTCACAAAATGGAGAAAAATGAAATGTTGGACGAATTGGATCTATTTAAAGGTGTTCGACAAAATGCGAATCGGCATGACATGCGACACTACATGCGAGTCGCATGTCACGCCTGCGAGTCGCACCTCGCGTCGCATCTGTTGACAGAGAAGGGTTCTGGCTGGGCACAACATGCGACACTACATGCGAGTCGCATGTCACACATGCGAGTCGCACTTCGTGTCGCAGGTGGTGCCGAGAGAACCACTTCTCACGGCACGACTGCGATGGTCCTGCTTCACCTGCGATTCGCATGTTCAACATGCGAGTCGCATATGGCGTCGCATCTCGTGACAGAGCGATCCTTTGCTTCAGGCTACTTGTTGACGAAGGGTCTAAGTCCATATATGGCTGACGGGTCCTTCTCGAAACTAATTCGACACTTCATCGATTCGATACCCGTAATCCTTTCCCTTCATTTATTCAATTCCACGCATGAATGAAAATTTATCCGGGGTGTAACATTCTCCCCCCCTTGGGAACATTCGTCCTCGAATGTTAAAATACTCGGGGATCCTAGAAAAATTTCGCCAGAGTTTCCCCTGTATCTGGGCACTACCAACCTGTCACAGCAACCCAAAATATCATTGCCTCACAGGGCTACAACGCAATATCATCACAACTATGGCCACACTCGACCAACAACGAAAAATTTAAATGAACATACCTTATATTGTCGGCGTTTCGTCTTGTACTTCTTCCGGGGGCTGGAATAAATAGGGGTATTTGAATCTCATCTGCTCCTCTGCTTCCCAAGTCATTTCTTCCCGGTTGTTGGTCCGCCACAAGACTTTAACTGAAACGACCTTCTTATTTCGAAGCCTCTTTACTTGTCTATCTAAAATGGCGACAGGCACTTCTTCATAAGTCAGTTTCTCTGTCACTTGCACATCCTTTTCCGGGATAATTCTTGTTGGGTCTCCAACGCATTTGCGGAGCATCGAAACATGAAATACTGGGTGGACTGATTCAAGCTCCGAAGGTAAATTCAACTTGTAAGCAACCTGACCCACTTTGCTAATAATCTCATAGGGTCCGATGTATCTAGGGCTTAGCTTTCCTTTCTTGCCAAATCTCATCACCCCTTTCATTGGTGACACCTTCAAAAATACCCAGTCACCGACTTGAAATTCCAAGCCTCGTCGGCGATTATCTGCATAGGACTTCTGACGGCTTTGAGCTGTCAACAATCGATCTCGGATCATTGTAACCTTCTCCACCGCTTCTTGAATCAATTCGGGACCTATTAACCGTGCTTCCCCTGTCTCGAACCATCCAATCGGAGATCTACATTTTCTCCCATATAAAGCCTCGTATGGAGCCATCTGAATCTTTGGAGTGATAGCTATTATTATATGCAAACTCGATTAGCGGTAAATGATCGTCCCAACTTCCACCAAAATCCAATACGCATGCTCGCGACATATCTTCTAAAGTACGAATGGTGCGCTCGGCTTGTCCATCGGTGCACGGATGGAAAGCTGTGCTAAGCTTCACTTGAGTGCCTAACCCTTCTTGAAAGGACTTCCAGAATTTGGCTGTAAATTGGGCTCCTCTATCCGTGATAATAGATAATGGAATTCCATGGAGTCGCACAACCTCCTTGAGATATAATCTGGCATAATCTTCTGCCGCGTAGGTAGTCCTGACTGGAAGAAAGTGGGCTGCTTTTGTCAGTCTGTCCACGATCACCCATATAGAATCATACTTACTACGAGAACGGGGTAGTCCCACAACGAAATCCATGTTGATCACTTCCCATTTCCAAGTTGGTATCTCTATAGCCTGTAGTAACCCTCCTGGTTTCTGATGTTCTGCTTTTACCTGCTGGCAATTCGGACAACTCTGTGCTACAAACTCGGCTATATCTCGCTTCATGCCATCCCACCAATACATCAACTTAAGATCGTGGTACATCTTGGTTGTACCTGGATGAATGGAATACCGAGAATAATGGGCTTCCTCTAAAATTCGTTGGCGCAAGCTTGCCACATTCGGTACACATAACCTGTCCCGATATCTAAGAACCCCTTCTAAAGAAACTTCGAATGGAGACTTTCTTTCCATGAGCTTGTTCTCGGTAATGACTTAGCGAGGGTCCTCATCTTGTCGCTCCTTTACTTCCATATCTAAAGAGAAGCGTAGGGGTCATTGATGCGGACACTTGCATCACCCGAATCAATTGCACGCACGCCGAGACTTGCCAGTTGGTGGAGTTCACGATCCATTTCTCGCTTCTCCGGAGTAACTCCATACAACTCACCCATTGACCGGCGGCTGAGAGCATCCGCCACCACATTTGCCTTACCGGGATGATATAAAATATTTACATCATAATCTTTCAATAGTTCTAACCATCGCCGCTGTCGCAAATTCAACTCCTTACTTGAAAATATATTGAAGGCTTTTGTGATCCGTATAAATGTCAACCCGAACACCATACAAGTAGTGTCTCCATATCTTCAAGGCGTGAATAACCGCGGCCAATTCAAGATCATGAGTCGGATAGTTTCTTTCATGATTCCGCAAGCTTGTCTCGATGCATATGCAATAACCCTTCCCATGCTTTGCATTAACACACATCCTAGTCCGACGCCGGAGGCATCACAATATACCACGTAGCCGTCTAATCCTTACGGGAGTGTAAGCACTGGGGCTGAAGTCAGTCTATCCTTAAGCTCTTGAAAACTACGCTCGCAAGCTTCACTCCACTGGAATTTAGCTGACTTCTGAGTTAGCTTTGTTAATGGCGCTGAAATAGACGAAAAGCCCTCTACAAATCTTCTATAATATCCTGCCAACCCAAGAAAACTACGAACTTCCGTGGGCGTTGTAGGCCTTGGCCAAGTCTTTACAGCTTCTATCTTCTGAGTGTCTACTCGGACACCATCGCTCGAAATAACATGACCCAGAAAGGCTACCGAATTCAACCAGAACTCACACTTCGAAAATTTAGCATACAATTTCCGGGCTCGGAGGACACCAAGAACAATCCTTAGATGATCGACATGTTCAGATTCTGTACGGGAATATACCGGAATATCGTCAATAAAGACTATCACAAACGGATCTAGGAAAGGCACGAACACATTATTCATCGGGTTCATAAACACGGCGGAGCATTCGTCAATCCGAACGACATCACTCGGAATTCGTAGTGGCCATATCTCGTTACGAAGGCTTGTTTTGGGAATATCTTCTTCTACGATCCTCACTTGATGATATCCCGATCTCGGGTCTATCTTGGAAAACCACTTAGAACCTTGCGGTTGATCGAATAAGTCATCGATCCTTGGAAGCGGATACCTGTTCTTCACCGTTACTTTGTTCAACTGTCTATAATCAATGCACATTCGTAGGGAACCGTCCTTCTTTCTCACGAACAAGGCTGGGGCTCCCCACGGTGATGAGCTGGGCCTAATGAATCCCTTTTCAAGCAAATCCTTCAACTGAACCTTTAGTTCTTTCAATTCTGCTGGAGCCATTCGGTAAGGAGGAATAGAAATAGGCTCGGTATCTGGTAATACATCAATAGAGAAATCAACCTCTCTTTCTGGAGGAAGGCCTGGAAGTTCATGCGGAAATACATCCGGAAACTCATTTACTACGGAGCCCGGCGAAAAGTTGGTTCTTTTGCCTCCGTGTCGTGCACCCGAACTAGGTGATAGATATAGCCTTTAGCGATCATCTTTCTCGCCTTAAGGTAGGAAATAAACCTACCCTTTGGAGAAGGCTGTATTACCCTTCCATTCAAGTGCGAGGCTCTCCCGGGAATTGGAATCGGACCACTTTCGTTCGGCAATCAACATTAGCATAGCATGATGCCAACCAATCCATACCCGTGATTACGTCAAAATCAATCATCTCTAGTTCAATCAAATCCGCCCTTGTCTGACGATCACATATAATCACCTCGCAATCTCTATATACTTGTCTTGCTATTACGGGATCACCAACCGGAGTGAGCACCTCAAAAGGTTTAATCGACTCGGGTCTCACCCCAACACAATCGGCAATATACGGAGTAATGTATGAAAAGGTAGAACCCGGATCAATCAGAGCATATACATCGCGAGAGAATAAAATCAAGGTACCTGTAACAACATCTGGGGAGGACTCAAGATCCTGTCGACCCGCTAATGCATAAACACGGGCACAGGCACCTCTGGGTGGATACTCCCCCTCTACCTCTACCTGCGCTGCTTTGCAATACGCGGAAGTACGTGCTTTGTCGGGCGTGCGAAGACGAACCCGCTACGACCACCGTGGGCGAGTCCCACCCCTACCTCTCGCTGCTGGGCAGTCTCTCATCATATGACCAACCTGCCCACAAGTATAACAAGCATCCGAACCCAGGCGGCACTGTCCGGAATGCAATCTACCACACAGTCTGCACCGTGGTACTGAAGGTCTCTGCTGACTGTAGTCCCCTCTAGACTGAGAATCAGGGGCCCTCGAACTCTGGCCCTGTCCTGCCTGGAAAGGGCGATCAACCCTCTTATCTGGGAACCTAGGAGGCGCACTAGCGGCAGACTGACCTGAGTGCCTAGAATACGTCTGTCTCGGTCCTCCTCTGTACTCACTACTCGCCCCCATAGATCTGGCCCTCTTGCCCTGTCTGCGGTCATTGTCACGATCACTTCTTTGGGGCGGTTGCCGTTCTTCAAGATTCTGAGCATGGGCATGTATTCGAGAAATGTCCATCCCGTCTTGCAAAGAGGCCGTCAAACAGTCTTTATATATATGTGGCCCTAGTCCACTCACAAAGCGATAAACCCGATCACCCATGTCGGCCACTAAAGCCGAAGCATACCTGGCCAAAGAATTGAACCTCATACTATACTCTCGGGCGCTCATGCCCCCTTGCTTTAGGTTCAGAAATCTGTCCGCTCTAGCTCGGCGAACTTCGGGTGGTAAGTAGTGACGAATAAAGGCATCCTCAAACTCTTGCCACACGGGAGGGGATGCATTTTCACCTCTTGTTGCTACCCAACTCTTGTACCACAACACCGCCACATCGCGGAGTCTATAAGAAGCCAACTCCACGGACTCGGTCTCAGAAGCATGAATAATCTGCAAAGTCCTGGACATTTCATCAATGAAAGTTTGCGGGTCTTCCTCCGGCTTTGACCCAAAGAATTCCGGGGGATTTAGGACCATGAAATCACGAGCTCTCGTACTAGATGATCGGTCACTCGGCCCCGCATTTTGCCTTTGTGCACGAGCGGCAACCAACTGTGTCAATAAATTAATAGCCTCGGCTACTTGTTGACCGAAGTTGGTGGAGGAAGCTGGAATAGAAGCCCCTTCACGTAATGGGAGGAGTAGTAGAGGCACTAGGTGAAGCCTCGTGATGGGACTCTCCTTCCTCAACATTAACATGCGGCTCTCTTTACGCCGCCTCTTTGTCGTAGCTTTGCCCTTACGGGCGGTCTTGGCTTTTCCTTTTGGCGGCATCTCTGAAATCACAATGCACTATTAGGGGGAATACCATCTTATACATAGCTCTATCGCACGATTTCATAAGAAGAAAGACGGTCATTTTCCTAAATGCCCTGTAGCCCCTTGTTTATTAGCGTGGCGCGCAACACACCATAAACAAAGCTCTACTAGACACGGCTCATAGACACTTCCTAGGACGAACTGCTCGATACCACTTTTGTCACGACCCAGCTAGGGGCCGCGACGGGTACCCGAGGCTACCCACGAGCACCTCTCATTCTATTCTTCATCATTCCTCTATTAAAGCTCTCTGCTCACTAATGCATAAATTTATAGAAAATCATGATTTATATAAGAACATAACTGCTTTATATACAAATGCCTTTCGGCCAAAATAACTGACATATATAATGCAATGTTATCTCAAAAGACCATCTAACCCACACTGCGTATCTACGAGCCTCTACTGACAGACTCTACATATATATACGGAACAAGGCTCCGTTATACCCAAAATGAATATACATATATATACAACAAAAGAATAGCCATAAGCACCTCCGAACAATGGAGTGCTCTCGGTCGGTATCGAACTATAGATGCGGGTCAAGCTCGGCTCCACTGCCTACTGTGGGCATGAACACGAGCGTCCGAAACGGACGTCGGTACGAATAATGTGCGAGTATGAGAGACATAAACAATGAGGAGAACGGGGATAACATAATGCGACATCAATATGATATATACGAATCGGCCGACAATTATAAAATAAATAATGCATCTTTGTCTTACTCATACTCATCATGATCTCATGTGTGCACAATATGCTAACCCCGTCCTTATCGGTACGGTGTAATGCTCAATAGTATTAGCCCGCGTCCAGGCATCCCGCGTCCGGGTATCATCTCATGCCGCCCACTAGTGGTGTCTGCCCATGCCAATCGGCCATGGTATATCGTATAGCTGCCCGCCCTTGGCGGTGACTGCCCGGCCAACTAGGCGCGGTATGCAATGCTCATGACATGCTTCTAATATGCTCATATCATACTCTTATACTTATCATGTTATGCTTACATCATATATCTTGCTCATAATAATGTACTTATCATATATATATATATATACAGGGACTATAGTGGCGTGTTCTATCGGGGCGACGGAAGGTCGTGAATCCCCTACCTTACTATGAACAATTATAAGCAAATACGCCTCGCACCTCGAAGGAATCAACATATGAGGTGAGTAGAAAAGATGAATAGCATCATTATCAATATGGCATCATCATATCATATCTCTTATCTTATATAGACATTTATGGATCTAGGCTTTTAGCTTCTTGGAATACATCAACTCATGAAGAGCGAAAGAACTTCCACTATAGGATTCATGCCATTGGAAAGAAAGGACTAGCCTCGCATACCTGGTCGTTTAGCTAAGCTATCGTCCTCCTATTCTCTTTCGATGCCACGTCGTCACCTTCATGAGAGGATTTGAACTAGCATTAGTTAATCGACTATAAGATTGTTCTACACATTCTAGGGAGAATTGGACAGCACTTCCTTTGTTTATACTACTCTTCCCATGTTCTATATCAACTTCCATCATTCACAACAACGTTCACAACATTACAATTAATAATCGACATTCGGATACATTGAGCATAACCAACCAATTTCTCTAGTTTCCCTTCATTCATGAATATAGCTCATCGTCGCATTTTCGCATATACAATACTCATTTCATAGCTAAAACATCATTTACAACATATTTACAATCATAGCATATCATCATTTATGATTCTATCCAACTACCATCATTTAGGGCACTATTCACCCATTCAAGACCCATTCCTTATGCTTTTCTACAATCCATGTTTCTTAACCTTACAACACCTTAAATCACGTAGGATAGTCATGAATCTTACCTTGGATGATGCTTGGACAAGCCTTGGATGAGAATACTTCCTTAGCTCCAAAACCCTACTTCTTCTTTCTTGGGATTCCTTGGAGAAGATGACTTCTACTTAGGTCTCACACTCTTGGTTCATGGTTTTGATGTTATTGATCATGGATTTCCTTTGGGTTTTCTTGTAGATGAATATTAGAGAGAGTTCTAGAGGTTTTCTAGGTCACAAAATGGAGAAAAATGAAATGTTGGACGAATTGGATCTATTTAAAGGTGTTCAGCAAAATCTGAATCGGCATGACATGCGACACTACATGCGAGTCGCATGTCACGCTGCGAGTCGCACCTCGCGTCGCATCTGTTGACAGAGAAGGGTTACGGCTGGGCACAACATGCGACACTACATGCGAGTCGCATGTCACACATGCGAGTCGCACTTCGTGTCGCGGTGGTGCCGAGAGAACCACTTCTCACGGCACGACTGCGATGGTGCTGCTTCACTGCGATTCGCATGTTCAACATGCGAGTCGCATATGGCGTCGCATCTCGTGACGGAGCGATCCTTTGCTTCGGGCTACTTGTTGACGAAGGGTCTAAGTCCATATATGGGCTGACGGGTCCTTCTCGAAACTGATTCGACACTTCATCGATTCGATACCCGTAATCCTTTCCCTTCATTTATTCAATTCCACGCATGAATGAGCCTATCCGTGGTTCTACTTTATCGTATGTTACGCCGCCGGGCGGGTAGAGGGGGGAGGAGGGAGCGTCCGGCTGTTCTCGGCACGCACATGTATGCATCGCTGGCGGAGGGGACCGCGGGACGTCTCCCCGATGTTGTTACGGATATATTATCGCCTCCCATGATGTTTATGCACCGATTGATCCGGGTTCCACTTTATCATATGTTACGCCATTTGTTGCGGTTTGGGGTGAGCCCGAGTTGATCAAACCTTTCGAGGTGTCTACACCGGTCGGTGATCCGGTTATAACTGTGTTGTTATCGTTTGTGACCGCCACACCGTAGCAGATTTGATTGAGTTAGATATGATTAATTTTGATGTTATTATGGGTATGGACTGGTTAGCTTCTTGTTATGCTAATGTTGATTGTAGAGCAAAGATGATTCGATTTCAGTTTCCAGGTGAGCCAGTCCTAGAGTGGAAGGGCAATGCTACTTCGTCTTGAGGTAGGTTTATTTCCTACCTCAAGGCAGAAAAGCTGATCAAAAAAGGGTATATTTTTCATCTAGTTCGAGTTCAAGATGTGCAAGCAGAGTCACCGACTCTTCAATCTGTCCCTGTGGTTAATGAGTTCCCAGAAGTGTTTCCAGATGAGCTTCCAGGCATTTCCCCGAAAAGGGAGATTGATTTTTCCATTGACCTATTACCAGGCACTCTACCCTATTCCTCTGCTATAGGATGCACTGCGAGTTGAAGGAATTGAAGGAACAATTGAAAGATTTGCTTGAGAAGGGCTTTATCAGGCCTAGTACATCACCATAGGGAGCGCCGGTGTTATTTGTGACAAAGAAGGATGGATCCTTATGTGTATCGATTATAGGCAATTGAATAAAGTGACTGTAAAGAATAAGTATCCGCTCCCAAGGATTGATGATTTATTTGATCAGTTGCAAGGCGCCAAGTATTTCTCGAAAATAGACTTGAGGTCGGGATACCACCGAGGTTAGGGTGAAGGAAAAGACATTAGAAGACGGCATTCCGGACTAGATATGGCCACTATGATTTCCGTGTTATGTCGTTCGGGCTAACTAATGCCCCAGCTGTATTCATGGATTTGATGAATCGTGTATTCAGACCCTTCGTAGATTTGTTCGTGATTGTTTTTGTAGATGATATTCTGGTTTATTCGCCGTCAGAGGCCGACCATGCGGAACGTCTGCGAATAGTGCTTGGAATTCTTCGTGGTAAGGAGTGGTATGCCAAGTTTTCTAAGTGTGAGTTTTGCTTGAACTCCGTGGCTTTTCTGGGTCACATTATTTCGGAGGAAGGCATCAGAGTGGATGCCCAAAAGATTGAGGCTATGAAGAATTGGCCAAGGTCTACGGCACCAACAGAGATACGTAGTTTCTTAGGCTTGACAGGTTATTATAGGAGGTTTGTAGAAGGATTTTTCTCTCTTTCAGCCCCATTGGCCAAATTGACCCAGAAATCAGCTAAGTTCCAATGGACAGATGCTTGTGAGCAAAGTTTTCAGATGCTGAAGGATAAGCTAACTTCGACACCGGTTTGACTCTTCCGGAAGGAGCGAGATGGCTATGTGTGTATATTGTGATGCTTCATGTGTTGGATTGGGCTGTGTATTGATGCAGCATGGCAAGGTTGTCGCTTATGCTTCCAGACAATTGAAGAAGCACGAGAAGAATTATCCGACCGACGATCTTGAGTTAGCGGCAGTGATTTATGCCTTGAAGATATGGAGGCACTACTTATACGGTGTCCATGTTGATATCTATACTAATCATAAGAGTCTCCAGTACATCTTTACGCAGAAGGATTTGAACTTGCGTCGGAGGCGATGGTTGGAGAGGTTAAAAAATTATGATATGGATATTTTGTATCATCCCGGGAAGGCTAATGTAGTAGCCGATGCCCTCAGTCGTAAATCTATGGGTAGTTTATCGCACGTGTCGTCAGAGAGAAGAGAAATGGTCCGTGAGGTTCATCGATTAGCTAGTCTCGGAGTTCGATTGATAGATTCAGGTGATGCAGGGGTTTCTGTTCAAGGCACAGCGGTATCATCCTTGGTAGTTGAGATAAAGGAGCGTCAGTATGAAGATCCTGCTCTAGTTCATTACCAGAATACAACACTTCAGAAAGAAAAGACACCTTTTGCGATCACAGGTGATGGCGTACTCAGATATCGAGGTAGATTGTGTGTCCCTAGTGTTGCAGGACTGCGCGTCAGCAAGTTATGGGGGGAGGCACATTACTCCCACTATTCTATTCATCCAGGCTCAACAAAGATGTACCATGATCTCAAGGAAGTTTATTGGTGGGATGGTATGAAAAGAGATATAGTAGAATTTGTTGCTCAGCGTTCAAATTGTCAGCAGGTCAAAATATAACACCAGAAGCCTGGAGGTCTATTGCAGGCTATGGAGATTCCGACATGGAAATGAGAGGTAATTAACATGGACTTTATTACAGGGTTGCCCCGTACTCAGCGGAAGTGTGATTCGATATGGGTCATAGTTGATAGGCTCACAAGTCAACTTATTTCTACTGTTAGAACTACTTATGCGTAAGGATTATGCGAGGCTTTATCTTAAGGAGATTGTACGACTCCATGGTGTTCCTTGACCATCATTTCAAATAGGGAGCACGAGTTCACGGCCGGATTCTAGAAGTCTTTCGGCGGGGATTGGGGACTCGGGTGAGTCTTAGCACCGCATTCCACCCATGCGAACGGATGGGCAAGCAAAGCGTACTATACGGAAATCACGACCCGACCCCCGTAGGGCCGTGACTAGTGCTGGAGCTCGGCACCCGTATGCGCTCTTTAACCGGATTCGACATATCGACGACTTATACATCTATAAATATCAAACGTGGCTCCAAACGGACGCATACAAACACATATACTGTACAGAAGCCGGTAAAGGGCTGTCATAATATACATAACATGTCAAAGCATATATACACACACAACCGACAAGGCTTTGGCGCGGCGGATGGGCCGCCCAAACACAACTCACACGTCGCATCCAGAACAAGCGTACATAACCCACATATGTGTCTACGGACCTCTAATACGAACAACGAGAATCGGATGACGGGGTGTGGGGCCCGCCGTACCACCCCGAACAAACATAAACATATACAGAAAAGGTATATACCCAAAATATATCGGCTCCGGAACAAAGGGAGCACTCCAAACAACGAGAATGGAAATCCTACGCCGGTGGATCACCAAAACGCGTATCTGTACACACGGGCATGAAACGCGGCCCCGAGAGAAAGGGGTCGGTACGGAATATGTGCGAGAGTATGCAAAGAAGAAGACATAGTAACAAATCTGAGTCATGATCGGAACAGAGGTATAAAAAGTAAACATAATAACCAGAATACCAACACGCTTACTCCTGTAATACAGATCATACATTTACGGAAAATCAAACATATCATATAAGCTGACAATTAATCAAATGCGCGAACGTACGGCCCGATCCATAAATAATATCATAATCGTAAACATACCGTAGTGCGTCGCTAACATCACGAACTTATCATATGAGCTGACATTATCCAATGTGGGATTCGCCTAAATCAATGTGGGATTTGCCTAGACCAATGTGGGATTTGCCTAAACCAATGTGGGATTTGCCTAAACCAATGTGGAATTTTGCCTCATCATTGGGTTTGCCCCACCCGTTAGGTTTTGCCCTGCCGGCTCGGATTCCGACAAATCACGTATTCAAGAAATTCATCCATATATACATATAACGTAGCATACATTCACGTGCCCGACCAGAAAGGGGCCTCGGCGTACCGGACACATCATAACGACGGAATAATATATATACGGTTCCCGGCCAAGGGGCGCGGTGGGCTGAACATATCATACCTCAGAACACAACATTTTGCACACAATAACATAACCGGCCCGAGACTTGGTGAACAATGTAACCACAGAATGTATGAACAAAATCGTGAGTAACCAAATATAGTTTAAAACATTTTCAAAGACTCAATGGGGTTAATCAAAACGAACCATCTTTTATAAGCCAAACAATAATTAAAACAAATTTTCTTCCGAATATCTATCGGGGACATACCAAACCTAACTTCAGAAATCATAGATACGTACCAAAATCATGTGCATAAGGTCATTATCATGAACCTAAAAGGTAGGTAAACTGATCACAATTGAAATCGGGTTAATAACCAAATCAAATTCTTTTAAAAGTCGTCAGGATTACGAAAGAAGAGTCGCGGGACCCACGGACGGGTGTCGACCGAGCCGGGCCCGCTTATGAAAACACACTTATCATATGCCATACAATCACCTACGAGCATATCGAGGTAATCCGAGCAGCACGCCGAAAGATACGGGGCGTTCGTAGTTACGGAACTTTTAAAAACCAAACTTTTTATGCAAAAAGTGAAAATCAAATATTTCAAAGGCATACAGGCCAATATTTCATCATATCAACATACGAATTTCCAAGAACGAATAAGAGTCATAAACATGCTCGGATTGCGAGAATAAATTTCCTCGAGGCTCGTGTCATAGCCTATTTGTAACTAAGGCATGCCAAAAGAAGGAAGGGTTGCGCTTTACATACCTCGATCGCTTTCAACGCTAATCAACTCAAGCTAGTCCGACTCAAACTTATGTCTCGGGCTGCCCAAAGTCTACATAACAAGTCATAATATGCCAAACATTAGATATAGCCATTTGGGCATTTAATTCCAATTTCGCCCTTAATTCTACGGGGGTTGGGCGGCATTTTTTATTTTTGTAAATAGGTCACCCCGAGAATTTAACTCGGCCAAAATCAACAACAACAACAACAACAACCAACCTAGCAACATTAATAATCAATCCGAAAGGCAATATAACATTATTAACTTGCCTTTACATCATTCAACAACTTTCAACATATTCGGTTCAACGACTTACGTTCAAGCCAACATCGACACTTATACATTCAATTACCAATCCGAATCCATACTAACATCTTTTAAGGATATTTCAAACAATATATACAATATTTCCAACAATCCAACAAGGCTCCAATTTGCCCAAAAACTGTCCCAAACCCGAGACACCACCATAGCCCATTTCTAACTTCCGAATCATGATTTGTATCAACAATCCACACTATAACGACATCATTTTCATAAATATACAAATTACATCAAATGCACAATAACCTTCAAATCAGCCCATACAATTACAGCATTAAACTTGAGTTATCAAAAGCTCATTTCCAACATAGAATTCATAACGACAACATTCAAAATACTAATTATCAATAATCCATTTCTTGTCATACAAATAGCCTACATTCGGCCAACATCTCCTACAACCATATATGTATGATTCTCATTCATTTCTCCACTCCACAACAATCACAACATGCTAACCAAGCTTTAATTCATAGCTTCAACACAACACAATACACACACACTCTTTGCACGGCTAAACACAACATTACAACCTCCACTCCAACATGCCATATTTCATGATTTTCATCCATTTTAGCATACTACAACATGCATACAACCTTTATAACACATAAAACATAATTGATTCTTACCTTTCTTCTTCAACTCCCCAAATAGCCTAGGGTTTGCAATTGGCACAACGGCTTGTTGGATGACCCGAACAACACTTCCACGCTACTTAGGGACCTCAAAATAGAATCGAAGGTCCAAAGTCGCGACTTTGCATCCCGGAATGGTTTTGTTTCTAACTTATCATAGTTAATCCGGATTGTTCCAATGTACAAAAATGCGGGATATAACACAGACCCTTGAGGATATGCTTAGAGCTTGTGCGCTTGACTTTCAGGGCAATTGGGAGGATCATTTGCCTCTTATCGAGTTCGCATATAACAACAGTGTTACACCTCGGAAAAATTTTCCGTTGATGCACAGGGGATAGGCTAATGAGGAGTACGGAGTATACGATGTTTCCATGAGTAAAAACTAGCATTTGATGATTCTAAATAAGATTTGAAAGACATTCGAGTCAAGGAAGGAAAGTTGTTAAGGGGAATCGAGTTATAAGTTAGTGTATTGGACGCAAACTTCGAGTATTGAACTAATGACGTCTTAAGGATGTCTTGGAGAAGAGTTATGACATCCCTTAGATTGCTAATGAAGTGATAAACAAGTGTTAAGAGGTTCCATAAGGATTGGAGATCAAACGAAGCGACGGGAACAACTTTGGTGAAGCGAGTGATTTCCACGACCACTTCCACAGCCCATATAATATTCCACGGACCGTGGATGGGTCCGTGGAACTCCCGGCAGAGAGGACAGCCAACTGGTCGTGAACCACGACCGGTTTCACGGACAACATCATGTTCCACGGACCGTGGAACAGTCCGTGGAACTCCCGACGGGACCGAACTTGGTTCAATTATATAAATGAGTTCCCACTTCATTTCTTTCATTCCATACACTCCTCCATCTCTCTCAAACCCTCTAGAACCTTCCACACATTTCATCCACAAGAAAAACCAAGGAAAAACAAGGATCAACAACAAGAATCTAGGTGAATCAATCGAAGGAAACCTCGTGGAAGTCATCTAAACCAAGAAATTCAAGAAAGGGTGAAATAGGGTTTTGGTGCAAGAAGTGTATTGTCATCCAAGGCTTGTTCCTCCATCATCTAAGGTATGTTTTATGGTATTTTCATGATGTTTAAAGTATTACTAAGTTGAAACACTTGAATTACCAAAGAATACATGAAATGGGTCATAAATGTGACAATAGTGTTGGTTACGAATAGAAGTTTGGTTTGAGTTGTGAATATTGATATGTTGAGATTATGAAACGTTACAAATGACATTTAGAACATGAAGTAGGTGTTGTACGTGAAAGAACATGAAAGTGAGTTTCGGTCATGAATATGGAGAATTCGGAGTGAAATTCCTAAGTGTGGATAATGCGAATGGATTATGCTTATTGTTATGGCATTGTGATCGTTGGTATGAATGTTGAGGGTTGATGTAGAATATGGTGGAAAGTAGTATAAACAAAGGAAACGCTGCCCAATTTTCTATAGCTTTAATAAGTGCACTCTCATGACTGTTTAACTAACGTTGATACGAATCCTCTTGAAGGTAAAAACGCGAGCATTTAAAAGAGGACGAGCAAGCAATAAAGTAGCTAAACGACAAAGGTATGTAAGGTTCAACCTTTCTTTCTAAGGCATGATTCTATGGTATGAATCCTTCCATCTCCCTATGATTCCTCTACATATATGTACGTATATGTCGGAAATGACGAGTCTACTTTATAAAGGGCTCATATGAGATGAAATGAGTAGTATGACATGAATGTGATAATAAGCCGAGTCTAGAGATCCTAAAGTTACGATACAAGATTTCTATAAAGTTAACGACCTTTATATGACTCCTTGCCATTAATCCTTGTTGATAAACTTACCTATGATGATTAGTCTCTTTCCCTTCAAGGCATGATTTTCCTCCGTCTCCACGAATCTCCTAAATTCCGAAGTACTAAGGGCCTACGTTATAAATAGCTATATGAGAGAAAGATAAAGAGATATACTATGAGCACGATAGTAATGACGATGAGTCCATGACTATAGGGAGCTACACATGTATAAGATAAAGAAGAGGGATAAAGCACGGGCACGATAATTGACGACGATGAGTTAAATCTAAAGAGTCCTAGGGTGAGAAATGACGCCCACGAAGTCAATGATTCTAAGTACGGTTCCATTAATGTTTCCTCTTATGTACATTCACCTTAAGATGTTAGTCCTTTCAAGGTGAGATACGATGATCTGATTACTCCATAATGTGGTCGGGGTTCCACGACCTTACGTCACCCCGACATGACTATAGATGCCTATCGGTCCCAATATATGATATGTATGATGATGTTAGCCTACGATGTACCCATGAAATGTGTGGTACCGATAAGTATATGCTATATATATATATATATATGTATTTTGGAATATGATCAGTTGGTATCGGAGCCGGTGGTGGGGCAAACCCAATGGTGGGGCAAACCCAATGGTGGGGCAAACCCAATGATGAGGCAAAATTCCACATTGGTTTAGGCGAATCTCACATTGGTTTAGGCGAATCTCACACTGGTTTAGGCAAATCTCGCATTGGTGTAGGCGAATCCCACATCGGTAATGTCAGCTCCTATGATATGTTCTATGTTCCATATACATGAGACAGAAATGTTTTTCAGAACAAGGCTAAGCATTTTGGCATTCTGATGGTTTTAAGTGTCTCCTGTACCGCTCATGTATGATATGACGATGCTTATCTGATATGACGATGTAGGTATAATGTGATAACGTATGTACAACATGACGAGGTATGTATGACAAATCGAGGCACACGCTGTAGTAGCTTGTATGAGATGTATGTGTAGTATATGCATAAAATGTATCCAGTTGAAGTTTATATCCTTGTCCTGTGCCATTATGACTTCTCTATTATATTTATTTCATTCATGCCTTACATACTCGGATAATATTCGTACGACGTCCGTTTTTTCTTTGACGGCGTGTTCATGCCCACAAACAAAGAAGACGGTGCGGATCCATAGGAGCTACCAGCGGAGTCGCAGAAGCCCTCCTTTATTCCGGAGGTGCTAATTTTGAGATGCTATTTGTATATATATGTGTACCTTTTGGGCATGACGGGGTCCTGTCCCGTCCATGTATCTAGTACTCTAGTAGAGGCTCGTAGATGCGTATGTGTGGGTAGTATGGTCCCATAGTCGTCATGTATATGCAAGTTTATGTATATTATCATTTTGATAGCCCAAAGGTGTTATGTCCCGCGTTTTTGCATAATTGGAAATTATGAGAATGATTAAGACTTGTATGTTACAAGGCAACAATTTGATTTTAGTTAAAATGCTTATGTCGTTTATGAAATTATTGGTGTAAAGACATCGGAGAAGTCCGGGGGTAAATTTGGAATTTCGGAAATTAGTTTCGGAAATTTCAAACGGGATTTTTAATGAATTGGGCCAAGAAAAATTTGAAAGCAAATTTGAGCCCAAGTCCAAGGGGTGGCCGGCCAAGGCTAGGCCCAAGCCCCTTATTAATTGGTCATGTGATTTTCACATGACCTTTAGTTGGATATATATATCATTGTTCCTTTAGAATTTTCAAGAAGAATCACAACAACTCAACTTGGAGCTCTAATACTCCCTCTCGGCCGAACCCCTTTTTTCCAAAAAAAAAAAATTTCTAGCCTTGTTGTTGATCAAAAAATCTGGTTCTTTCCATATTTGTAGTGTACTCAAGACGCTCCTCAACGGGATACAACTAGTTTGGTGAAAGGAACACGTTTGCGACTAGTCGGAATTTCAAGAAAAGGTAAGAATTTTGCCCTTCTAATGTTATGGAATTGGTATGAATATGATGAGGATTGAGATTAGATGAGAACCTCGTAGTTTTGATGTATGCATGAAACCGTGGGTGTGTGTGTGTGAGGTGTAGTGGCCGTGACTTGTGTGGTGTGTAAGGCAACGTGACTTTGATTTGTTTAGTTGGTTAGTTGCGTCGTTGTGACATTTATGACGTAAATGAATGTTTAATGAATTGAATTGGTATTGAAAATGGTTGCGGATTATTGTGGGAAAATACATGATTTCGGTATACTTGTGTATATTCTTGTATAATTATGATATTAAGACTTCAAATGTAAATTATGGTTGTTGTTGATGAGTTTGGAAGAAAGACAATGTGATTTGGAAGCTTTGTTGTGTTTATGGAAGAGTTGGATGGAATATGGAGATTGGCGGAATGCTTGAATTTATGAATATCGTTTGGAACGTTATTGGAATGTGTTTGAATAATATTGAATTAGTTAACGAATATGGAAAATGTTGATATTAGTTGGCTAGTGTGAAGTTTGGATGAAAATTGTTGAATTGTGTAGAAGGAAGACCATTTGTGCCATAATGTAATTTATAATGATTATTGATGTTGTTGGGTTGTTGTTGTTGATATTTTGAGCCGAGATAATTCTCGGGGATGTTATATATATAGGGGAAGTGCTGCCGAAATTCCGGCAGACAAAAACAAAGTTAAATGAACTCTTAAGCCTTGAGACCTCTAATTGGTAGCTTTGACCATTTGCAGATTCTGAGCGAAACGGGACTTGAGTTTTGGGCGAGCGTAAGACGTATCTAAGGTATGTAAAGCTCCCCACTCCTTCTTTTGGCATGTCCTAGTATGTTAGGTTGATATCGGAACCCCGGGAGCAATTCTGCTCCTCGAAATCCGATCTACAAAATGGCTACTATTCACTCAATTCAATTGAAGCCTAGTGACTCTATTTTGGCTAGAAAGCAATCAAACGTCCGAAACCTATGTAAAGGTGATTAGTTTACTTTGAAATCTTTATGTATGACCTTATAGACCCTAAACGTCCGTAAATTATGGTTGCCACCTCGACTTGACCCGAGGTGGGCCCGCTAACCCCGAGATGCCTTATTTGTTCTACCAGGATCTCTTCTTGGATAAATTTCGATAAAGAATCTTCGATTTTGAAATTGTCCCTTATGAAATAATGTTTTGAACCCTATGAAATACTAGGCTATGTTTTGGAAGCCATACGTACCACTTTGGAATATTTTGTGAAATAAACCTGCGTACTAATTAATTGTTTGACTATTCTGGTTAATGAATTGACTTATGAAGTAATTAAGTTTTGAAAGGCTATTTTTGACACACAAATTGCATTGTTGCTCACGACTCCGCTCGTGCCTCATTGTGACTCTGTTCACCGGTTCCCGGGCCGATTTTGTGATCGTGCGCCTTATGCTAAATTCGGTAGTATGCTGTGTCACGGTTTCCGAGACCTCGCCATAGGGCCGGTTACCGTTCTGGAGTTATGCTGTGATATGGCCTATGATATGATCTGTATGATGATATGATATGATTTGTATGATGATATGATATGATATATTCGGAGGTGTACGGAGATTTGAAACCTTCTGGAGTATGCTGTGTTGTGGCACCAGCGTCGGAGAGGTGACCACATTCCCCGAGCGTTTTGCATGATTTTGATTTGCATTATGTATATATGTCTTCGCATGCATTTTGTTATATTGATTCGGTATTTTCCTTCCGTATTTTTTATTTTGCTCGTGGTCCGGATTTCGGTACTCCGTGCTTTGCATACT
The DNA here is from genome assembly GCF_029784015.1 of Lycium ferocissimum. Lineage (NCBI taxonomy): Eukaryota > Viridiplantae > Streptophyta > Magnoliopsida > Solanales > Solanaceae > Lycium > Lycium ferocissimum. The sequence continues at coordinate 1,487 of NW_026726353.1, read as the reverse complement.
CAAGATTTCTTCCGTACGACCCCTTTTCTTCGGGGTCGCGTTTCATGCCCGCGAGGTACGGACGTTGGTGACCCTCCGCCGTAGGCCACACTTTCGCTATATTGGATTGCTCCTTTGATCCGGAGCGTACATTTTGGTATATATCTTTGTCATGTATATTCTTATGTATATTTGTACTATTTGGGTACGGCGGGGCCCTGTCCCGTCATATGATTCCGTCTGTCTGTACAGAGGTTCGTGGACATACTTTGTGGGTTGTGCCTACTTCCGTACGATTGTGTTTGTATTTGGTGTGTTGGGCGATTCCATTCGCCGCGGCGGCCGGTCCGCATATGTATATGATATTTTGTTGGCCCTGTGTGGCCTTTGTTGGTATTTTCTGCGTGCAGGGTTATTTTGGTTAGTCCATGAAACAAAGGAGCCGAAATTTTTCTGGAAATTACCTAAATTTGAAATATAGCCTTATCGGCTTCTGTTATATATTTGATTGCGTTCGTATGTTTTGAGATAGTGTTTGATAGATACGTTTGGGTGCCCAGACCGGGCACCAGTCACGGCCTACGGGGTTGGGTCGTGACAAAAGGGCCTATGTTATATAAGTAAATGTGTTTTAAATGAAAAACGTTTTCTATGTTTATAAATGGTAAGAAATGTGATCGAAGACAGATAAGACATAGAAGGAGTGGTGCTCGGTGGTCGGCCGGGTACTCCGTCGCGGCCCTAGTCGGGTCGTGACAAAAGTGGTATCGAAGCCGATTCGGTCCCTAGAAGTGTCTACGAGCCGTGTCTAGTAGAGTCTTGTTTATGGTGTGTTGCGCGCCACGCTAATAAACAAGAGGCTACGAGGCATTTAGGAAAAATGACCATCTTTCTTCTTACGAGATCGTGCGGTAGAGCCAAGTTATAAGATTTTCCCCTCCTAATGGTGCGTTTATGATTTCGGTAAAGTCGATGAAAGGAAAGCTACCACCGCCCGTAAGGCGGCAAGGGATTGCGAAGGGCGGAACAAGGGCCATCTACGAATGTGAGGGATAGTGAACCCCAAGACGAGGCCCTATCGCGGATTCCGCGTACCTCGCCGCTTTAAAGGATCGAGAGGAAGCCTCAATTTTAGCTCCCGTACCCCCGTCCCTTCTCCGTATACCTCGGGCCAAGAGATGAGACGCCATTCTTTATCGACCCGCTTAGTAGCCGCCCAAGCTCGGCGGCGGATACGGACCACGATAACGGGGGGTCGGAGAAAGAGAGTTAACTCTTCGAGGTTTGATCATGAGTTTAGGGGCGCTCCGAGCCAACAATTCTCCAGGCACTCAGTTCGCTCACCAACTAGCGCTCCTCCGCCATTTTCTGGACCCAGAGGTGATGAACCCACTTGTTATATCCCGTGTTTTCGCATATTCGGAAAATTTTGAAATAATTGTGACTTGTATGTTATAAGGCAATATTTTGATTTTAGTTAAGATGTGTGACATTTATGAGAGATATTG
>NW_026726352.1:0-43452 GCF_029784015.1 Lycium ferocissimum | reverse complement strand
GAACACTAATTCTTTTAAAAACTTGTGGGAAAAATGTGGAGGGATTTTTAAGAGGGGGGGTGAAAGATGAAATGAAATAAATGAAACTTGGATCCCTTATTAAATACACAAATTTGTCCGGGAAACCGAACATACGGACCGTGACGTACGGTGGTATATTTTCCAGCGGCCGTATGTGGACCGTATGTTTTGGTCTAGTGAGGTATGCCATTACGGTGAACCTACGGGCCCGGACATATGGTCCGTATATTTAATCCGAGCCATATGTACGACGTATAATGTCAGTGGTTCCGATCTTATTCCTCGTTGACTCGTTTTGATCTCCAATCCTTATGGAACCTTCTTGGCACTTGTCTAACACCTCAATACCGATCTAAGGGACGTTATAACTCTTTCCCAACACATCATCAAGTTGTCATCGACTTGCTACTCATAAATCCTTTCCGATACTTATCGTATACATTGCCTTCTTTTGGTACCTGTTCAACATCAAATATTTTCAAATCTTATTTTAGAATCATCAAACGCTATTTCTTACTTATCGAAACATCATATACTTCGTGCTCTTCATTAGCTTATTCACTGTGCACTAACGGAAAGTTTTTCGAGATGTAACAGCTTATAAGGCTTATATGATTATGTAGACACTACGGGTTAAGCGAAGACCATGAGAAATGCATAGCCATTACTTGTAGATGTTTAGTTATGATGTTGGTTATAGTACCTTTGGTCTACCACCGGTCGGGCAGATGTTACCACTTAGAGACTCGGCCGATTGGGCGGATGTATGTATGTATTTACCTTTGCTGGACTACGGCTTGATGGGCGATTACAGCGTCTTCGGCGGTCGAGCGATTACAGCCCGATCGATCGGCCGATTGGCTACCACCGTCGGGGTGATAATCGGACGGGCGATTGTTACCATCGGTGCGGCCGGTCGGGCGATTCCAATCGAGTTGGGCGGTTAGTATAGATGATTAATGGGGGAGAGGGGGGGGGGGGCACGATCTTGTACATAGATATGGTTAAGCATGGAAGAGTATATGGATCGGGTTGCACGCATATGACACGTATTCGAATAACGTTTGATGATAAGGTAACCCGGGACTATGGTAGGGTATGCGGACCTAGTAAAGATTACAAGAAGATGAAAGTATGTATATATATGCTAGATTTCCATCGGTGACTCGGAAATGCCGAGTTAATTCTTATTCTTCTCATATTTAGTATATGGCTGTTTTGTTGCACTTTCGCCTTGCGTACATTTACATTGCTCGTGACGTCCATTGCTGGCGATTGCGTTTCATGCCCGCGGAGTCTTGAGATACGAACTTGACGGATCTTTCGGTAATTATACCGGCTCGGCGACAATGATCGTGGCACCTCAGCTACTCTAGGAGTTGCCACAGTAGTCGGCATGTTGCATATGCATTGCATGGGTATGGCGAGGCCTGGTTCCGACCACTTTATGTCATGTATTCTACTAGCAGAGCTCGTAGACGGATATGCACGATTAGACATCTTATAATCGTCTCGACTTATGCTATGTTGTATCATTATTATGGATAGCCACTTGTTATGCCACTGCGCAAAGAGATAGTTTGAAGGCGTAAGTATGTTATCTTTTGTGCTTGTACCCCTATGGCTTATAGTATCTTGATTTTGTGTTGCCTTTCGAGAGTCACAGAAACATGAGTTACAGTTTGGTTAAACTCGGTTCGTAGGTAGCAGTGCAGATCCACGTTACCAAGGTTGGGGTGTGACAGTTTAAGAAATTGTTTGATTTTTTCCAACAAGGTGAATAATTTGTTGCAACAACTAAGCAACTTGTTTAAAAAGATTAGTAACTTGTTGAAACAAATTAGTAACTTGTTGCAACTTCTTCAACAATTGTATGCATCTGTTGCAACAATTAGTAAGCAAAATAAATAAGTTCATTAACAAAAATTGTTCAACAGTCACCTTAGCTCCAAATACCACAACTAATCAAAATAAATAAGTTTATAAACATCATTCACAAATAACATAAAGGACAAAAAAAAATAAAAAAATAAAAATAGAAATTGTTAAACAACCACCTTGACTCCAAATACCACAACTTAAGTAATAATTTGTTCATTCGCTTCCGGGGTGCAAGTATTTCCTTGATCTACTCCATCTCCTTTATTTCCATCATTAGTTTCTTCATCTTCTAGTTCTTCTTCACTTTCTTCATTTGTATCTACTGCTTCTTGGCTCTGTTCTTCATCTATTTCTAAGGATTGATTGTTAGTTTGGCTGTCAATTAGACTATATCTTTCCTCAACATTTGCTGATTCATAAAAAGATTGTCTACTTGTTGCAACAAGTGTAAAACTTGTTAGCTTATTCTTGCAGCAACAACTACAAATCATTGGATATCTTCTACAAAATGAACCAAATAATCGAAGTTATGTCCATCAGATTTAGTTGTTATGTAATGATTGTCTACTTGTTGCAACAAGTGTAGAACTTGTTGCAACAAATACAAATCTATGGGATATCTTCTACAAACAGAACCAAATAAGCTGACTATGTCAACCATTTGTAGTTATTGCAATAGATTGTTTACTTGTTACAACAAGTGTAGAGCTTGTTGCAACAACTACAAATTTGTTGGATATCTTCTACAAAAAAAAGCAAATAATTGAAGCTATGTCCAACAGATTAGTGAGTCGTTGCAACAGATTGTCTACTTGTTGCAAAAGGTGTAGAACTTGTTGTAACAAATACAAATATATTGGTTATCTTCTACAAACAGAACCAGATGAATACCAGGACAAGAACAAAAAAATTATCTGTTGGATATATTTTTCTAAACCCTGAACCATACTAGAACAACAACAGAACAACCATCTATTTCACTACAAACACACAACAACAACAACAACAACCTGGATTTTATCCACTTTTCCTAAACCCCCAAAAAAAAAAATTCAAAACTTCCTTTCAATATTTTTTTTTTTTTTTTTTTTGGAGTGGGTGGGGGGCAAAAAATCAAAAATAAAAACTTTTCAAATTTTTTGTTTTAAAAACAATTTTTTTTAGGTGGGTGGGGGAAGTAAGAAATAAAAAAAAAAAATTCAAAATTTCTTTTTAAGAAAAATCATTTTTTGGGTGTGGGGGTGGGGGGGGGGGTTGCAAAAAAATAAAAACTTTGCAAAACTTATGTTTTTTGGAACGGTGGTGGGTGTAAAAAAAGAAATTTTTTTCTAAACTTTTAAAAAAAAAAAATTGCGGGGGGGGGGGGGGGGGAGGGTGGGAGGGGGTGAGGGTGGGAGGAGGGGGGATGTTTGTAAAAAAAAAAAATCAAAACTTAAAAAAAAAAAATTGGGGGATTGAGGGGGGTGGGGGGGGTGGAATTCAAAAAAACAAAAATAAAAAAATTTAAAACTTTTTTTAAAAAAAAAAATTGTGTGGGAGGGGGGGGGGGGGGAGCGGGGGAGGGGTCGGAGGAGGAGGAGGAGGGAGGGAGAACTTTGTGAAAAAACGAATAAAAAATATCAAAAAAAAAAAAAAAAAAAAATTTTGGGGGGGGGGGGTGTGGGGCGAGGGGAGGGGTGGTAGGAGGAGAAGGGGGGCTGATGTGTTTTTTGAGATTAAGATTGAGAACTTTTTATATTTTGTAAAAGATTAAGAAATTTTAAAAATTATAATTCGTAAATTTAAACTTAATTATTTTTTAAATAAATTTGATCTTGACTGGTCAAACTTGCCACCATTTCATTTCTAATTAGTAGACTTATTTTCCACCGTAAGTTAAATCTTCCGGTTAAACTATGCCGATATTATAATCCAGGATTATAAACTATTCCCCTTAAGACACTTGGGACGGAGGAGGAATAATTTCAGAGAGAAGTCTTCTTGCGAAGCCTTATACTTAACAAGTTCATAAAAAAGCTTGGACTTTTACTTCAATTCAAGAATGGCGCTATCTCTTTGCTTCTCTCCACTCATTTCATACCCAAAACACAGGCCAAGGATACTCTTTTACAAACCCATAAGCCCCAACATTTCATCAAGGCCAAAAATGCCTCTGTTGAGTGTCAATTGTGTTCATGAAAATTCTGATACTGTTCCTGTAAAATGTAGATGGGAAAAATGGGTATCAAGTGCTGCTAGCCTTTACCCTGTGTATGTAACTGTTGGTGGAGTTGTTGCCTGTTTGAGACCATCCACTTTTTCATGGATTGTTAATGCAGGTGCCACTTCATATAGCTTAGCTCTTGGCTTTATAATGTTGGCAATGGGTCTCACTTTGGAGCTCAAAGATTTATTCAACTTATTCTTCCAAAGACCTCTTTCAGTGAGTTTATGACTCTACTTCTCCTTCGACTTCTTTTGCCAATTTTCAAGTTTCTTGTTTTTACACTATTTAGAAGTATCCAAATGAAATATCTCAAAAGTCACTCAGAATTATACAGCAAAGTCATTCAACTTTATTTTATTTTGACAAAATAAATTAATTTTTTATGTCACTCAGACACACGGATCCCACAAATAAAACAAAATTAAAGAAGACTCATATTTGTGGGGTCCATAAAATTTTAATTTATTTTGACATGTAATATTTTTTACGACAAACTTGGCAGAGTGATTTTACAAGACAAAAGCCTTAAGTTAAGTAATTTTATCATACAAAATAATATTGAATAACTTTGTTACATAATTCCTCATAGTTAAATAACCTTTTGAGATATTTACGCCTATTTAGAAGTATCAAAAGGGATTGTCGTGGAATTACTGTTAGTATATTGATGAAATTCAGTATCCTGCTGCTCCTCCATTGTGTACTAGTGAAAATTTTCCCCTGCTGCCTCCTAGATTTTGGTTAACAATTTTTTTAACAGTGGTGTCACACCTGATGTGGTGTCCTATGATTTTCACCCACCTCTTTGACCACAAGGCCAAAATGCTGGCCAAGACTTTGCTTTTGATGCTGACTGAATAAGTTAAAATGTAAATGTTGGATGAGGCGGTGAAAATTTTCTTTCGGTTTTTCTCATTGTTTAATTTACTCTACTTAAAAGTAATACTGATTCCAACCTCAACGGAATTCTGTTTGTTCACTCCATTCTTCCAATTTGTTCTAAAGAGTGATAAGTATTACACAATTAATGTCACTGACTGACAGCCACAGCAGAGCAGTACAGCAAATGACTTCAATAGTTGTTACAACTGCAATCCTATTACTTCTATGAGTAGAATTTTATTCTTATGCTGCTCGAGAGTGGTCCAGTCATATAACAAGAATATCAGTGAGCAGAAGGGTGAACAGTTGACTGTGCTCCAAGCACCAAAAAATATAATTCTCCTCCTGCACATTAACTGTCAAATATGTCTCATTTAAAATCTTGCGCCTTCGGTAGGGTTCTCGCTAGTTGCAAATATTACTATCTTTCCCTATTCTTTGGGTGATCCCCACTCCCTTCCGCTCACAATGTCTGGAATAAGACTCCCACTTCTCGTTGAAAGTCTAATGAAAATGAAAGGGATATTATTAATTTTTTTGCTAAGTTTTAAGAGAATGGTACAAAGTATAATTACACAGGCTGAAAATCTTTGTTCTTCCATCTTTCAGATTCTTTTTGGTTGTGCTGCTCAATATACAATCATGCCAGCCTTTGGAGTGATAGTTAGCAAATTGTTGGGTCTTCCTCCTTCAGTTTCAGTTGATCTCATATTGCTTGCTTGTTGCCCTGGGGGTACAGCATCCAACGTGGTAAGAATGACTCTCTCTAATGTTTTTATCCTTATTAAGCTAGTATATCAGGTATACTTTCTTTAGAAGCATGTTTAAGTTGTCATGGCATGAATTTCAGTAGTACATGAACACATTTTAATCTTTTCGTATCTTTCAATTCCTAATTGTGTAAAACGGACTCTATTTGTCACGAATTGCCATTGAACAGGAGTGATATGATAGCTGTCTTCTAATTCTTTCATGTGGTTTCAGAATGTTGTATTCGTTAATCTTGCATGAACCAGCACTGCTCTAACTGATTCTGATAAATAGGAGAAGTTGCCAGCAGTCCTAGACCCACATTTAGCTTAAGCCCTCAACCAATTACCAACTTAACCTAGAATATATTTCCTTTGATGAAGTTCTAGTTCCCTCGACTGTATGACTTTTAGGCTCATTTCTTTTTAGATCGGACTAAACTAGTTGAGTTACTCTAGAACCTACAGATACATTTATGTATACATATATAGGGTGGTGCCTTGTTTTGGCACCATTTTAACCTCGTAAAAGCATGTCCTTTATTATTGGTTTCTCATTCTTTTCCCTTCCATTACTTTATGTTTAACACCTTGCAGATGATGTTCTCTTGTGTTGCATCACATCTGCTGCTTTGGATCTGTACCTCTATAATCAAATCTACTTCCATTAACATAATCAGTCATAAACAAGTTGTTAACGACACAGAAAATCGCAAAACTTTACTACGTGCATGCATGTGCTTAGTTTGTCTTTTTAACTTGCTGCGCCACTAAGGTGGGTACCTAGTAAATGGTTGAGTTTTAGAGTTTGATAGTTTATAGTGCAATTACCGAAATCATTTGAGTTAGCTTGCCAATGTGCGGTCTTACGGTATTAGATCTCTCTTTTTAGGAAATTGAAAAAAATTGGACTCTTGATGCTCTGGTTAATAGGAAATCATTTTAGCAGCAGTACGGAGCTCATAGCAAAAAAAAAAAAAAAAAAAAAAAAAAACAGAAGAGACTGAAAAGATAAGGAAAGAGGACATTGATCGTCTTCTGTGCAAAAGACTGACTTCTCACATGATATGGTGTCGTGAGGAGAAAAGAAGATTGCCGTACAATAAAGTTGGAACAATATATTGGAAATATGGTGCTTTAGGCTATGACGTTTGGCAAGACCCTTAGCAGCATTCTCTGTTTCCCCTTACCTCGTCCCTTCCTTTAATGTCACCTAGAGCACCTCTGGTTTGGAATATTTTGTCATTTCATTGCCACAATTTTGTAACAAGCCCAAGAACTGTTAGTTAGATTCTGGAAAGAAATTGTAATTATGTTTGAATTTACTCTTATATATTCAAATAACATGGTCTACAAAACAGAAATCCCATAGGCTTACGGCATTTAACTTACTGCAAAGTTCATTTTTGCTGATAGTATTACAGGTAACCTTAATTGCACAAGGAGATGTACCATTATCAGTAGTAATGACATTGTGTAGCACACTTGGAGCAGTTGTTCTCACTCCCCTCTTGACAATGATTCTGGCAGGCACATATGTTCCTGTGGATGCTATTAAGCTTTCCGTCAGCACGCTACAAGTTAGTTCGCTTTCATTGTATTGTTCTCTACATTTTGATTCCATCAAATAAGTTGTTTCTAGTAATTTATTTGGTTCCGTTTTCATGATACTCTTTGTAGGTGGTGGTTGCTCCAATTCTCCTAGGTTCTTAGCTGCAGAGCAAATTTCCAGGAGCAGTGAAAATTGTTACACCTTTTGCCCCCCTTCTGGCAGTGTTAACTTCATCACTTCTTGCTTGCAGGTTTAGTTGTTGAAGCTTTGTCATTATCACCTTGATGCTTGTTTATCTCAACTGCCATACATTTGTTTCTTTATGTCCTCAAATTTTTCATTCTCTTATCTCAGTGTATTCTCAGAAAATGTTGTTCGTCTGAGATCTTCAATGGTTGGTGTGTCGGTATCCTCTGATTTATCTCTATTTCATCGGGTTCAAGCAATACTCTCAAGTGAATATGGGGCTGTAGTGGTCTCTGTGCTTTTGTTGCATTCTGCTGGATTCTTTGTAGGGTAAGAACATACACCTTTTTGTTACAGTCCGTTAGAGTTGTCCCTGATTTCGACATCCCATGGGAATTGTTTTGTGATAAGGACCTTTGGCAGGTACCTGTCAGCCGTCTTAGGTGGTCTTGCTGAACCTCAGAGACGTGCCATATCCATCGAGGTACTTGATTATTCCCTAATGGGCAAAAACCTCCCCGTGCTTAGAAATTTTAATCTATCTAGAAAATTTAATCTATGAAGATTCTTGTGTGCTATAACTTTTGACCCTTTCTGGCTATGAGTTAAACTAAGAGCCAGCAGATATTGGACCATTTTGTCATGTCCAGTTAGCATTGGAGGTAGTACTATTTAATGTTTTATCATCTGAAATAGAACATTTCCCATAGGGGCAAATATTATACGCAGAAAGATAGAAGATGGCTTCTAATAATTCTGAGGGCATGAGCACTTTTTTTACATGACATAAGTTGCTGTAGAAAACCGCTAATTCCTGTTGACATTTATCTGCAGTTATCATCCTTTTGTACCTCAACCTGTATGATTTCTTCCACCAATTTCAACTAAAGCCTTGAAGACGGCTAAGAAACTTATGATTCCTCATTAGACATATTTTGAGAAAGATTTTTTCATTTATTTTTCCTGTGACATATGCAGTAAGCGATGTTGAACTTTCTTTCTGTATTGTCTTGCAGGTTGGCATGCAGAATTCCTCCTTGGGAGTGGTTTTAGCGACTGCTCATTTTGCGTCACCGTTAGTTGCATTACCCCCTGCAATGTCAGCTGTTATTATGAACATAATGGGCAGTACTTTAGGTTTCGTTTGGAGATATATTGACCCTTCTGATTCAAAGAGTAGTCTAGAAGCCACTGATAAATCATAGTGGCTGATAAAATCATATACAATTATCGTGAGCGGTAACTTCGCTCCTCTCTGTTTATATTTCTGGCCCAACTGAGTTCAATACAAGTTTATGTCAGATTTAGCTTTATCTATATCGATAATGTAAAGAGTTACCTACACTATCAGTATAATTTAATTTGTTTTTTTAATTTTTTTTTATTTTTATAAATTCTACTTATCATGGGCGGTTAAAAGTAGTTATTATCCTTTAGTTGACCTTATAGGGTAAAAGTTCATTTTACATTTTGAGTGCACACAGAAGCTAAATTTATTCGTGTCTGTAATGGTGGAGGAGTTCACTTTCTGCATAGCTCATCCGTCATCGTATTATATGGTGCTTTAACTTTTATCTGCATTTTTAACGTTAAATTTCACAAATGGTCGATACAACTGTAGGTTGTTTGCACCAAAGTCACATAAATTTATTGTTTTTCACCTAAAAGTCACAACATTATCCCTTTGGTAACCAAGTGGTTACAATTGTTGGAAAATGTAATTTCCGTGGGCTTTTCAATTTTTTCTTCTTTTTCACTTTTTTAAACAAATGAAACGATCGTAGAAAAATTTAAATGGAGATTCACCAATAGGCTCTTGGTTGTTGATTTTCTTTTATCACTTCTTTTATATACTTTATCAGGATATGTTTTAGAATTAAGAAAATATTATTTTTCTTAATTTCCACCATTGTTAGTATGTATAAGTTAAAGTACAAAGTGAAATAACCTCTACATCCTTTTATTTTCAAGAGAAGAGGTAATTTGTGGTCCGGCCTTTTTCAGGTCCATTGCATCCCGGGAAAACGATCTTGTTAGGCGACTTTTAAGAGACAAATTTAGGTCCTAAAATTAATCAAATTGAAGGTTATTTTATAATTCAGTTTGATTCATTTTCAGAAGCAATTGGATTTGTTTTAGCAGTTTTTTCAACCTACTTGAGGTAAGAAAATAAAGCAATTAATAGCATTTTTACTTACTATGTGTTTCACATTTAGCCGATCCTTTAGGCCAATTAATCGAACATTTAACGAGCGTTAGAAGCATATTATATTTTCTTTTTTGGAATTAAATTAATTATTTTCACTTATGATCCAATTCTTGATTATTGTGTGGGTAGCCGCGAGTGTGGTTTAATATAACAATACAAAGTAACAAAATTGAATACCAAAAAGAAGATAGATGATAAAATGAAAAGAACATTATTTTTCATGATAAAATATAAAGATAATGGTCAAAGATTATATTTTTACAAGTTAACATGAAAAATAACTTCAAACTAATCTTCCAAAAGTGTGCATGTACATTAGAACTGTTTCTTTTTTCTGAACAGAAAAGTCCTATATATATACATTATGTCTAGGGAAAAAATATATATACTTGAAAAAATTATGCTTCCAACAGTAAATAATTTCATATCCTAAAATATCAAAATCAATTGAAAAATAACAGTAACCTTCCGTTTGATTCGGTTTTAGCATTTAGATTTGTCTCTTCTCTTGTTAAACGAAGAATTTAGAAGTTAATTGTCATTGTTTTACTTTGTATTTAACTTAACTATATTACCGCTGATTAAGATTAAAAAATAATTTTTATACTCTAAAATATATCCTGACAAAATATATTTAAAACAAGTAATAAAAAGAAAAACAATATAGCAAAGTCCTTACTGGTGAATATCTATTTTTTTTAATGATTTCTTTAGAAAATTTGAAATACATGGAAGAGAGAGAGAGAGAGAGAGAGAAGTCCACTGGGATGTTATATTTTTTTTTCAAAAAAAAAAACAAAACAATTGTTTTTATTACATATGGGGTAGGAGAAGGGGAAATGGGGAGGCGATTACAATGTGGGGATTCGAACCCTCACCAACAAGGTGAAAGTTCAGGTAGCCAACCAACTGAGCTACTAGATCCCTACCACTGAGATGTTATATTTTTCGGCTATTGTGAGTTGTGACTATTTAGTTATCAAAGACAGTGTTGTGACTTTTAAGTTTCAAAACAAAGAGCGTTTGGTATGAAGGAAAACATTTTGAAAAACATTTTCTCTAGTAAAACAAGTTCCTTAAAAATGAGAAAAATGACTTCCTTAATTGAAGTAGGGAAAACAAGTTCCCCAAATAATATTGCAAGTTCATTGTCTCCTCCCCACCCACCCAACACCCCCAATCCCTACACCTTGACCTTCCCACACCCACACCCCCACCCCTGAACCCCCACTCTCCACCCCATACCCCCCTCTTACGTACACCAACCCTACACTACCCAAACTACCCCACCCCACTCCACCACCTAACCACCCCTAAACCCTCACTACCCCCACTCCACCCACCATTTAACCACCCCCATCCTACCCCATACCCACCACCCCCCACTACCTCCTTCCCCACCCTTATAACCACCTCTCCACCCCAACCTCTCACCACCTACCCCAAACCCCTACCTCTCACCTCCCTACCACCACCCACCCCCCCCCCCCTCCTCCCGCGGTTACCTCTCAACTTTGCAAAATTAGACACTTTGTGAAAGTAGTAACTTTCAAAAATAGGAACTTTACAAAAGTAGCCTCTTTTTCAAAATTATTTGCGAAAAGTAGCTACTTTTCAAAAATAGTCGTTTTGCAAAAGTTTTCACTTAAGGAAATAGTCACTTTGTAAAAGTAGCCACTTTTAAAAGATAGCCACTTTGTGAAAGCAGATACTTTTTAAAAATAGCCACTTTTTGAAAGTAGCTAGTTTTCATAAATAGTCATTTTGTGAAAGTAGTTACTTTTAAAAACTGACTGCTTTGCAAAAGGAGTCATTTTTAAAAATAGTCTCTTTGTGAAAGTATTAAAATAACCATTTTTGCAATGTGTTCTTTCTAAGATAGTGTCCACTTTTGTAAAGTGGTCATCTTTAAAAGTGATACAAAATGGCTACTTTTGTAAATTGAACATTTTTTGAAAAATGACAAAAAAAATTGCTATTTTTGAAAATCTGCATTTTAAAAAATTGCTATGTTTGCAAATCTGCATTTTCGGTTGTTTTGCAAGAAATGTATTTTTATGTCACTTTTCAAAAAATGGTCAATTTTTGTCACTTTTAAAAAATGGCTAGTTTACAAACATAGTCACTTTTTTGGGTTGTCTTTCAAAGTGCAAAGTAGTCATTTTTTGGTTGTCTTAGAAAAAGGCCACTTGCAAAGGTATGCACATATTTGGTTATATTATGATAATAGCTACTTTGTGAAAGTAGTATCTTTTTTCAAAATATGGGTGGGGGTAGTAGGGAAGGTTGGATTTGGGGTGGGGGGAGGAGGAGGAGGTGAGAGGTAGTGAGTTGGGGGGTTGGAGGTGCGTGTGGCTAGGGGATTGGATTAGTATTTCCGTCAAACCAAACACTAGAAAATGTTTTCCACATCCAACCAAACACAAGAAAATAAGTGGAAAAATCACTTGTTTTCCAATAAATCATTTTCTAGGAAAACATTTTCCGTCATACCAAACACACCCTAAGTTATGTGATTTTGATGTGAAATTTACTTGCATTTTTAATCCTACCCAAATACAATATTTTCATAAATTTCACATTGCTAGCATACGAATTTAATATTGTGTTCCATCAGTCTTTTAAATCATTGTCAAGATGAATTTGTAAGAAAATGTTAGATTTATAATTATTTTAATGCTGAAAAAAAATTTGTGCTAGTCCACGAGTATTATGATTAACAGGGACACGATGACCCGTCATAACTCAGTTACTGTGATGAAAATGATGGGTTGTCAAACTCTACCACGAAATTTATGACGAAAATAAGGATTCATTACAATTTCGTCATAAATTTGTGTCAGCCTCATGATTTTTGTGACGGAAATAAGGATTTGTCATAAAGTTTTTGACAAGGTAAATTTTAATTAAGATAATTTGATTTTGTGCGGAATATCTCGTCACGCGTATTACTGACGAAATTGTCACAGATCTTTCTATCATAAGTTTTAGCAAACAAATGTTCCATATTGAAAAAGAGTCCGAGGCAACAATTAGAGATATGAATTTTTAATTAAATTATTCATGATTTAATTATCATTTAATAATGAATAATTAATAAATATTTATTATTTACTAAATTATTAAATATCATGGAAATTATAATAAAATATTATTTATTTTTAAAATAAAATTTAAATTTGTGACGGACTTGTCTGTTTTGAGTCCATCAACATATGTGATAGATTTAACCTTTATTAGATCAAATATTTTGTGATCGATTAACAAAATTAGTTTCTAATTGAGACTAACATTCCCTCACAAATCTATATTTGTGACGGAATCATTATTCCGTATTTCGTCACAAATTTTTATGACGAGCGAATATGTGATGGTCGAGAATTTATCACAAATCTGTCACAAGATTTAATTTGTGACAGAATTTGTAACAGAATTGTTAAGGATTCCTCCGTCACAATTCTTGTTTTTCTTGTAATATAAAGAAGAGAACGCAAAGAGTTCACAACTTTAGCAATTATTTTCAATCATTTCTTGTTCTTACACAAACATTGTATTCTCAAGTCTACTTGTGTAACAAAAGATAGAGGGAAACCCAGAGGTGAAGATAGAGGGAAACCCAGAGGTGTGTCAGGAACCGTTGTTGTTGAAGGTGAAAATCAGATGTGTAATTCAGTAGTGGTGAATGATAGAAAACCACAAGTAGTTGTAACCCAGTTCAAGATTAAGATTTAAGAGAACGCTTGTGACTCAAGGGAACTGAGTTAGGAACCACATCGATGAACCGAATCAGTATAAAAATATTTTGCGTTCTTTACATTCAATATTTTACATTCATCATTTTCTTCTACCTTAGAGAGAGATTTCACTAACAGTTTTCTTGCAGACACAAAACTTGTGAGTTGATTAGGCCTCACCTTCGTAAACTAATAATTTTAGGACACAATTCACTCCTCCTCTTTTGTGTATCAACGAATTGGTAGCAGAGTAGGTCTCACCATCTATGTATTTGCTTAACCCCAGAGCTAGTGAGGACATATGAAAGATTATTTCAACACACAAAGTTATCAGAGATTTACTTCAAGAGGGAACATTTTCATCAAGATCACCATACTTAAATGGGGAACACTTCTTTCACTAAAAAGTTTGAATGGAAATATCCACAAAATTGTTAGAAATTGTGTGTTTATGGTGAAAATCTGGATAGGCTTCAAGCCGTATACCTTACTTGGATCACTTTCCAAAGAGAATTATTTGTCTCTCACAAATACTCTCTTGGGAGAATGAAGCAAAGCCAAGAAATAATGAAAACAAGTCTCTAAACACACAAGAATTAATGCTGAAGTCACTAAACTTATGCAGTTTTTCTTAAGGAAGAATGTTGATACTTGGAATATTTATTTTGATGTTAATATTCTCAGGATGTTCCTCTATTTATAGAGGATGTCTTTAACCCTTGAACCTAAAACTATGCGACCTTTAGGGAAGAGATGCATTATTTCATGAAGAGGTGTACTATGTCAGAAAGAAAAGTACCTTTTCCATTTTTGGAGAAAGAAAAGTACTTTTTATTTTTGCCTATTCCTTTTATTTTCTCTTGAAAATTCCAACAGCCCCCACCATTTTCAAGTGAAAATAACAACCCAACGCTTCCTTTAGAAATTAAGAGACAAGTGAATCCATGTATAAATAAAGTATCTGGCGATTAAACTTTACATTAGCGGAATACAATTTCTATTAAACTGAATAGTCAGGTAAGACAAGTCTTTGAACCGACCACCATATTATAAAATAGGATGTATCTCGCATATGAATTCTATTACTGTCACGACCCAAAACAGAGGGCCATGACGGGCACCTGGCCTTACTTGCCAAGTTCCACTAGACATACATCTGTAACGTAATCATAAGCATAGATGGGCCATTAGGGCAGCCATGAGATAACCTGCTGACTCACAGAAGTAATAGACTGAAACAAGACTAGTATGAAAGGACACAACTACACAAATAAGCTGGACATACTGTACGGGCCGACAAGGCCATACAACATCTGACTGTACATAAATACTGTGCATGCATGCATAAGGGTCATACATATATGTGCGTATATAACGCCTGTCAAGCCTCTGTAGGCATCCCATCGTATCATATTAACCTCTGTGGGCATCCTCCTTATCATATGACCAGCTGATCAGGTGGTAGTGTGTGTATAACGCCGTCACCTTTTTCATACCCCATACATATATATATATATATATATATATATATATATATATATATATATATATATATATATATATATATATATATATATATATATATATATATATATATATATATATATATATATGCATATATATGCAATGCAAGAATATGATAAGACTACTTCCTGAATCTGTCGGAGTGATGTTAGGTCATTACATATCCGAACATCGTTATGAGAAAACATTTCCATCAATAAGTGATTCTATGAATCATACTGAAACTGAAGGACTTACTAAGAACAACATTCTAGAACATGAATCAACACGGGACATCCCTAGCTACTAAGAATAGAGTCATTATGGAGTAACGTTTCGTGTACTTTCTGTTCATAAGGATCATGCCAAAAGAAGGAAGAGAACAACCTCACGAGCAACTTCAGGTTACAACTCTATTGTAAGCTAGGAACTAACTCTCACAATCCCTCACCCTTGCAATAACACTTATGTAACCTAGGAACTAACCCCGTAGTCCCCCCACCCTTGCAATACTTAGATTTCAAGCACCTCCATTTGACTCCCTCTAGCCAAGGACCCCTAATACACCTAGACTAACTCTAACCTAGTGTACAACTCAAAAGCTTGCGGAAACACACTTCCAAAGAAGTACACTTTGAGAATTGAAGATACCTACAACCAGCTTTTAAACAAGAAGAGTAGGTTTACAGTTTAAGCACAAACGAACAAAGACTTACAACAATCTAAGGAACATAGACAATATCTTGTGTCTGGATCAGGTACTTCAGCCTGTAGATGGCTTTATTCTTGAGAGATCTTGAGAAACTTGCGTCGGCAGATTTTGCACAATTTGAATTAGGTTTTTCAAGTCTACCAAATATGTTGCCATCATGTTGTATATATAGTGGGAGCATGTGGGGTGAAAAGAGACCACTCTTCAATTTTGACCTAAAGCATGGGCCAGCTCACTGTTGTACTTGTATGCAGCAAGTGGCTCGGCTTTTTATACTGTCTCGCTAACGGTGCAAGGTGCACAGAGAGCGGACTGCACTGTGTCTCTTATGCGGTTAAACAGCTTTGACAATCATCAAAACATGAATGCACTTGGAACTATCAATTTTCCTTTTTTAATGATGACAAACTCATAGACTATGTTCCCCTTGAGAACCAACTTCCCACTTGTTCCCCCTGCTAAGCGGACCATCATTGTCAAGGCACCTGCACAATGTCATCACATATCAATCTTCCAGCTCTTTCCCCTTGCTCAAAAAATTTCAACATGTTCAGCACAATTCTTCGACATGTTTTCCCCCTTAATCACTCATGTTACCTTGCAATTATATCTTCCTTCTTTTGGCATCATCAAAAAGATTAAAGCATAGCCAACAAGAAGTTCAGATATATTAACTCATAGCCACAGGGGTAACATAAGCATGATTAAGATAAAGGAAAGAAAGCTAGCAATAATGCACAGGAACACAACAGTATGCCAATAAAAAGATCAGCACAAGTGCATATAGTAATCAATTTAGTATACACAAATGATAGTTAAATTGCAAATCTGCCAAAATTTTATGCAAAAGGGATGGAGGTTAGGAGGGATTTTCTAGACAGTGTAGAGACTTAAAGGGGCTAAGAAAGTATATGTCAATTTCTATGGGCTTGACGATCCTTTATCATCTCATCTCTGAATGCGTCCACTTGAGTTCTCAACTGATCCCTCTCTGCCGTAGTTTCTCAATTTCTTCTTTTGTTTCTTGCCCGGAACTTGGTTCTTTTGTTCATTCAGTAAGTTGGGCTTTTAGAAGGCATTTTCTTCCTTGGGTTTTTTGATCTCTGCATTTGCCGCTTTTTGAGCTTCAATTAGAATTGAGAGAGTGGATGGACCTCAAGTACTTGGTCCCTGTGGTACAAACTCACACTCTTTCAGGATGGCCAGAGAGAACACATGGTCCTTGGTTCCTAAGGAGGCTCTACCAGTTCTTACATTAAAGTACGCAAGGACTTTCGTTAAGAAAAATCCATACAATTCGCACCACTTTACTCATTCTCTCGATCATGATGGCAGGCAAGTTGATTGGTTCAAAAGATGTAAGAGCTTCCATTAGAACCAGGACTGCCACCGTGACGTAGATCGTCCCTCCATCCTTGGCAAAAGCACTTTGCTGACAAACTCGAAGACTAGTTGATGCTCAGGCTTAAGCTCATTCTTATAGAGACTAGCTTTTACTCGACCTTGCAACTTTAAAGACGACCCTTTTGAAATCTAGAGATCCCTTGTCTGCTACAGCTCTCAGTCCCGCTGTCTTTACTCCAAATATTTTCCCAAGTATCGACTCAGTGAGCACAAACTCTGTCAAATTAATTGTTAGGGCCAGAGCATTATCATTTATACAGATCAAATTCTCATAGAATTCAACCACTTCGGCTTCATATACACATGGTGGTGGTTGAGTAAAGAGATGGCTCCACTCTTGAAACTCCACCATTTACATCAACTCTTTCATGCTAGGCTTCTCTTTCAGATTGAAATCAAAGACTCTTTCAAAGAGAACCTTTTGTTTTGTAGGTTCTCTTTGTTCTTTCTTCCTTCGACTTCACTGCTTCTCCTCTTGGAGGAACCTAGCCTCTTGCTTGTACTCATCTTTCTTTTCTTGAGTAATGATAGGGCACTTGGTTCATCTCCTCTCTCCCCTTCTCGGCTTTGAAGACCCATATTTTTCACTCAATATGTCTTTCTTTGAATTTTTCCGTATCAAAGGTGTCCCTTTTTCATCTTAGAGTCCTCAATGCTTGGCATTTCTGTGGTGCAGCGAGAGCTTGAGTCATCGAATTTCCCATTTTTGCCACTCGTGTGATCATATGTTCCCTTTTGACTAGAGATCGCCGATAGGGATGTAGATTTCTAAGTCATTCTACGCTTCCTGGGTTTTGAAGGAACGGGTATAGGGAAGGCTGCGATTGCTTCATGTATGCCATGATTCGAGGAAGTTGAGTGCTTTGAGGGTTATGATTTAGACTCCATTTGCTCAGGCTTAGTGAGAATGGGTGATGTTTGATAAGTACTTGGTGACAATACCGAAAAGTGAAGAGATGTACAGATGTAGTCCTGAAAGTTCAAATATTTGAGAAAGTAAAGAGAGAGAAGGATGAGAAGAAATGTCCTTTAAAGAGGTAGAGGTGGCACTTCAGGATAGGTGTAAGAGGGAACAACTGATTTTTTTAAGATGGAAGTGACGATTTAGTACAGACATTCTTTTGAATTTTCTTGGAAGAGGAAAGGACACATGACATATCTGGCAATTTTCGCAGTTCAAATACATTTATGAGTACTGAAAGAATTACTGACTTGAGATACAGAGACGTGGTCTCTGATAAGAATTTTAAGTATCAGGTCATCACTGTGAACAGTGTAGAATTACTTATGCTTGAATTCTCCTGATCCTTCCATGCATATATACCTGTAATGGTACAGAAGTGAGTTAGACATAGCAAAAAAACACTTGTCAGCAATGTACTTTTTCACTTATGTAGCCATTTTGAGTGATGCCTTTCTACAGCATTGTTCATAAGAGATCCTTCCTTTTATCATCACGCCACACGCATCCTGTTATAAGGGATTTGAGGGGAGACTTCTTCACCATAGTTGCACCTTGGAGCTGTCACCATTCATCAGTTTATGTTGAATGCTCCTTCTTTCTCCCACCCTGTTAAGCGATGCTAGTGATTGAATTTGGGAACTGAAACCAGCTTGGGTCCTTTGTAGTTACAGAAGGGGTGAATAAGACTTCTTTTAGTCCATAATGGCAGCATATTCCCTCTCTTCGTAAAATGTCCTTTCTTTTGAGGACCTTCTCTTTTCACTCTGGTTCTCTTCTTGACAACATTCCTATTCTTTTGAACAACGTCAGCCTTTATCTTGTAGGGCTTTTGGTGATGACTTGTTTGCCCGCACGTAGGAAATGGCTGCTCTTTAGTTGTGGGAACATGTTTGATGTGGAGATCATATGACATCTTCTCCTTCTTAAATCTAAGTCCTCTTCTATCATTTTCATTTTTTCTGGAGGAGATTGCGTCAGAAGACCAGGTCCACTTGAGAGTTTTGTCAAGGTTGAACTTAACCCCTTCCAGTTCTTTTCTTAGCAGTTCGTTTTTCTCAATTTCAGCAGTAAGACTTGACTTTACTTTCTTTAGTTTAGCTTCAAGCTCTAAGGAAGTCTCACTTGCTGCTCCTCTTCTTTTGGAGGAGGTTTCCATCTCTTTTCTCACTTGATATTCCAACAGGATATTTTGTTAATTTGTCTCAAACATCTGTTTCTTCATTTCTTTTGTTATCACGCACAGGTCCTCCTTATCCAGTTTTATTTCATCAAGTGCAAGATTCAGCTTCTTTCTCAGCAGTCAGATCATGATTGGCACCAATTAACACATTTGACTGTGATATGAGTTTTTTCTTAGAGCAATCTCTCAGATTTTTCTTTATATCAAAGAAATTTACCTCTTTATTCTCACTATCGTCATCACTTATATCAGATTTAGCCGTGAGTGCCAGGTCTGACTTACGCTCAGTTGCTCCATCGTCAAATACCATCATGGACAAGTCCTCTTTGTCATTTTCATCTTCAGACTCACTTGAGGAGTCTCCCCAGGCTGTAAGTGCTTGCTTCATAATCTCATCAGCAGCCTTTTTCCTTCTAAAACTCCTGTCATGGACCTGGTTCCTTTTGACAGTTCTGTCATAATTTTCTTGCATGGTTTGAGGACAATCCTTCATGAAATGACCAGCTTTCACACACTTGTGACAGGAGTAGTCATTTCTTCTGGGGTTACCTATTTTGGGGAACATGCCATTTTTCTTTATCATCTTATGAAACCTCTATGTGAGATAGGCCATTTCGGAGTCATCATCACTGGACTCTCCTTTTGCAGCTTTGAGAACCAGGCTCTTCTCCTTCTTTACCTCATTTGTTTTTGCCTTCTTCATGGTCATCTTTATCTCATACGTCTTGAGGTTTCCAATAAGCTCATCGACAGTCAAAGTATCCAAATATTTGGCTTCAGAGATAGCATTTACATTGCTATCCCAGAGTCGAGTACACCAAGCATCTTCCTTACCAGCTTGGTAGTTGTGATGACTTCTCGGAGAGAGTGGAACTCATTGATTATGGAGGTGAATCTGGTGTGCATCTCATGGATAGATTCACTCTCTTTCATTTTGAATATCTCATACTCAGTGGTAAGCATTTCGATCTTGGAATTTTTTACCTGAGTAGTTCCTTTATGAGCAGTTTGGAGAGCTTCCCAGATCTCTTTTGCTGATGAACAAGCTGAGACTCGATTGTACTATCCGGTCCTATTCCACACTCAAGAATCTTCTTAGCTGTATAGTTCTTCTCCACTTTCTTCCTATCAGCTTCATTGCATTCTTTTCTTATTTTGACAGTGGTCTTTTTACCGTCTTCACTTGTGTGAACTGGGATATGGGGACCATCATAGATGATATCCCAAAGCTCTGAATCTTCGGCCATGATGAAGTCGTGCATTCTTGTCTTCCACCACCCATAATATTTTCCGTTAAATCTGGGTGGCTTGGTGAAAGACTGTCCTTCTTTCATATTTGGTGGCCGTTATTTTTCGATTCTTTTAGGTGTTAACCTTTTAGAAAGCACCGCTTCCGATACCGTACCGTCGTAGGTCGTGCGCTCACCAAATAGTATATGAGAGACCTGGTTGTGTACCAGTTCCCTTATGTAATGCAGTAAGTAAAGAAGGCACGATTTTACCGTGGAAGACTCCTTTATTAAGGGATTAAAAATCATGACCTACCCCAGTAGGATTTCAATTCCACTAACACGAGCAACTTTAGGTTACAACTCTATCGTAAGCTAGGAACTAACTCCCATAATCCCTCACCCTTACAATAACACTTATGTAACCTAGGAACTAACCTCGTAGTCTCTCCACCATTGCAATACTCTGATTGCAAGCACCTCCACTTGACTAACTCTAACCAAGGACCACTAATATACTTAGACTAACTCTTGCCTAGTGTACAACTCAAAAGCTTGCGGAAACACACTTCCAACAAGTACACTTTGACAATTTAAGACACTTACAACCAGCTTCTAAACAAGAATAGTAGGCTTACAGTTTAAGCACAAACGAACAAAGACTTACAACAACCTAAAGAATATAGACAATATCTTGGGTCTGGATCAAATTCATCAGCCTGTAGATGGCTTTGTTCTTCAGAGATTTTGAGAAACTTGTGTCGGCAGATTTTGCACAATTTGGATTAGGTTTTTCAAGTCTACCAAATATATTACCATCATGTTATTTATATAGTGGGAGCATGTGGGGTGAAAAGAGACCACTCTTCAATTTTGACCTAAAGCATGGGCCAACCATCGTTGTACTTGATGCAGTAAGTGGCTCGGCTTTACAACCTGTCTCGCCGACAAGGTAAGGTGCACAGAGAGAAGAGACTGCATTGTGTCTCTTATCTGATTCTAAAACAATTTGATAATCATCAAAACATGAATGCACTTGGAACTATCTGAGATATAGAAAAAAAGGGGCTACAACGACAAGGAAAAATGGCCAGGTATACTTGTTACACCTCGAAAATTTTCGCGTCGTTTGCATCGTGAGTAAACTAACGTTAGCTTGGAGAGGTCATGGAACCCTTATAAGGTTAAGAAATACTCTTAACAAGTGTTAAGCAAGTGTCTAAAGGTTCTGAGATCAAGCAAATCGAAGAAAATAAGTTTATCGAAAATTTGGAAAAATTTGGCAGAATTTTGGATAGAAAGTTTAGGTCAACTTTAGAGAAGTATATCAGGCGTTTTGAGGTGGAAGAAAAGCCTAAATTGAGGTTCATGAAGTCTAGTTTCCAACACAATAAACCGCTCGTCGATATGACATCGGAGTAGAGAGCTATGGACGTTACAAGTTAGGCCGGTGGAGTAGAGGCTCACCCAGCTACAGTACGCGAATGCCCAGCTACAAAGGCGCGAACGCGCTGCTATAGTGCGCGAATATTCTAGGTCGGTGCAAACTGACTCTAGAACATTATAAAAAGGGTTTTACCCCTTATTTTCGTCCAAACCACCCCTCACAAATATCCTAAAACCTCTAGAACTTTCTCCCAACTTCCACCCATAAATTTTAGCCCAAATCAAGTGTAATCTCGGGATTTAGGTTCGGATAGCGTATAGTTGTGATTATAGTATCGTGTTGTGGTGAATCTTGGCTTGGATACAAGGCGGATATTGAAGATATTGCAGCTCTAGTGGGAATAAGGTAAGAATCTCTTCTTATTGATAGTGATTTAGGTGTATTTACTAAGATAGAGCTACTAAATGGTCGGATAATGAATTAGTTAGTCGAGAAATCGAATAAACATCGTGTGGGATGTTTTATGGAGTATTTTGGTATTGATGATGATGTTGTTGAGGTTAGTGTTGTTGTTATTATTGTTGGTTGTTGGTATTGTCATTTCGGGCTAGGGATATGAACAGGGGAGGTGTTGCCCGAATTTCGGCAGATTTTAAAAGGATTTAATTTGAAGGCTTAAGATAAGCATATGATGATAAGCCTAACAATAGTATGAATTCTCTTGAATGTAGATTTACGAGCTTGGGAGGGTAAGCGTTAAGTAGTTAAGGAGACCCAAAAGGCATGTTAAGCCTGTCCCTTTCCTTCTAAAGGCATGATTCTTTTTTCCAAACCTATACGTGTTTTCCATAACATTCTTATTCTGAAAAGCTAGAGGTTCATGATTCTTAGAGTTTCTTATGATGCTAAAGATAAGTATGTTCCATGATGATAATGATGATGATGATGATTCCATTTTTGGAGATTCCAAAGCTTATGGATTTGATGCTATTATGAGATTATTGAGCTTATTTCATGATTTTTATTTTATTTTATTCATTGTTGTTGATCTTACCTTAGGTTACTTGTTCCTTCGAGGTGAGATATAGCGATGACGATGGTTCCATAATGACACATCAGAGGTTACCGACCTTACGTCACTCCGATAAAGTAGTAGCTCTTATTTAGGCTCTCATGTATGCTATTTATATTATATATGTATATAGCTATTTTATGTTACCGAGTCCTATTATGGCGGGTACTGATATTATCGAGTCCTATTATGGCCGGGTAAGATATTATTGAGTCCTATTATGGCCGGGTACCGATATTACCGAGTCCTATTATAGCCGGGTACCGATATTACCGAGCCTTACTATGGCCGGGTACCGATATTGTATAGGTATATATGTGGATATATGAAATGTTTCTTCTAGAAAAAGGTTAAGTAAGCATGATGAATGTCTTACGAGCTATTATGAGGTATAAACGGTTCTTTTATCTTACGCTATTCTTTATGCTTTTACAATGTTACTATTCATGCCTTACATGCTCAGTACATTTTTCGTACTGACGTCCTTTCTTGTGGATCGCGCGTCATGCCCGTAGGCAGTAGACAAAGTAGACGGATCCGATCCTTGAGCTTCATCGGGGGACTCGAAGCGCTCCATTTGCTTCGAAGCCGGCTTTGTTGGTATTACATCTTTTGTGTATATACTTGGCATGCGGAGTCCCCGCCCCGTCTTTACGGATTCCCCGTATGCTAGAGAGGCTCGTAGACATACGTGTGTATAGTTAGAAGTTTCATAACCTTACCAGCTCATATTATTGTATAATATTTTGGCGGCACTTGTTGGCTTGTGTCTATGAGCATAGTTGTTGTCGATTATATAGAGATGTGCCATTATCTTGTGATATATGCTCTTACGGAGTATGACGCCCATGAGCTAGCTTTGTGGCTCACCTAGAAACGATTATGAGATGTATGTTCAGAGGTGCTCGGTAGGTTAGCTCCGGGTGCCCGTCATGGCCCTTTGGTTGGGTCGTGACAAAAGTGGTATCAGAGTAGTTCGTCCTAGGGTATGTCTAGGAGAAGGAGCCCATGACAAGTTCCGAAAAAATGACAGATGCTTCATCTGTAACAAAATTGGGCATTATGCGAAAAATTGTGCATTATGCGAAAAATTGTGCAGGCTGTGGGGCATTTAGGAATGATTGACCTTTCTTTCTCATCTTAGATCATGCGATAAAGCTATGTTATCAGGATTCCCTTTTTCCTAATCGTGTGTTATGATTTCAGCGATGCCTATAAAGAGAAAAGCAACAGCCGCCCAAAAAGGAAAGACAGTGGCCGAAAGGAGGACTGAGCGGGAGCCGCCGATAAATATAGAGAAGGGTGAATCTCAGAATGAGGTTCCATATCGGACCTCTCATACTCCACCCGTTTTAGAGGAGCATGAAGGGGCTTTGGGCCCAGCCCTCCAATACCCCCGCTTCCTCCACCGATGCCTCCGGTCGGGGAGAGACGAGAGAGATCCAATTGCTAACTCAGTTAGTCGCCGCTCAGGCTTAGCGGCAGAGTGCGGGTCATGGTGATAGAGTGGTCAGTGCAAGAGCTCGTGACTTTATTAGCTTGAACCCTTTCGAATTCTTTGGGTCAAAATCGGATGAGGACCCGTAGAGCTTTATAGATGAAATATCGAGAACCTTGCGGATAATGCATGCTTCGGATGTGGAGTCAGTAGAGTTGGCCTCCTATAGATTACGGGATATTACGGTTCATTGGTATACAGTTTGGATGTCTTCTAGAGGAGCCAATGCTCCTCCACCGGTATGGCAAGAGTTTATGGATGCCTTCCTCCGACATAATTTACCATCGGAGGTTCGACGGGCCCGAGCTGACAGATTCTTGAATCTTAGACAAGGGAATATAAGCATTCGAGAGTATAGCCTCCGCTTTAATTCTTTGGCTAGGTATGCCCCAGCCATGGTAGCTGATATGGGAGACCGTGTACATCGGTTTGTGAGTGGGTTGGCGGCCTCACTCCAGGAAGGAATGGATATCTCTCGTATTCAGGCGCATGCACAGAATTTGGAAGAACAGTAGTAGCCGCAAATGAGTGAGCGTGATTCTAATAAAGGGCATATTAAGAAGGCCAGATCTTCAAGTGCCATCAGTGAGTTCGGAGGGTGTCAGAGGCAACAATATTCTAGGCACTTAGGCCATTCAGTGGCTAGTGCACCTCCTCGATTTGCAGGCAAGAGATTTGATCGTTTTAATTATTCTGGACCAGGTCAAAGCTCAAGAGTTTCGGGTTCCCAGAATAGAGGTAAATCCGGTCAGATGAGACCGCCCTTACCACAGTGCAATCAATGTAGTAAGCTACATTTTGGACCATGCCGCTTGGGTTCGGATGTTTGCTATGCCTGTGGTCAGCTAGGCCATATTATGCGTGAGTGCCCATTTCTAGGGCGAGAAGTATGGCAGGCCCTACCGGATCGGCCCGACGGATCGTCGTCATCGGTGCGCCCTCTGGGACAAGACACTCAGACATCAGCAGGTCGTGGTAGAGGTAGAGGGGGAGTGTCCAGCTTGAGCAGTCCTCAGAACCGTATTTACGCATTGACTGGTCGACAGGACTTGGAGTCTTCACCCGATATTGTTACAGGTATATTGTCAGTATTTTCTTATGATGTGTATGCATTGATTGATCCGGGTTCTACATTGTTATATGTTACTCCTTATATTGCTGGTCGGATTGGGGCGAGACTTGAGTCGATTAAACCTTTCAAAGTGTTTCATTAATGAGACGCCAGTATGGTTAGATGGGAGTTGTAACTTCTTCTCGAAGTAAGAGGTGGAAGGGGATAAGTATATGTTTAAATATGACCCTTGAGTACAAATATGCTAATGATTTAAGAGTACAAAGGGGTAAAAGAGATAAGAAAACGAGGAACGTTACTAAAAGCCAAATATCGACAGGAGCCTTTTTATCATATAAAATATCTATTGGTAGGGATGTTGTACAGAGGTACGAGTATAAGGAGATATGAATATAAGACAAGGGTAGGACTAAGGTACATAAAATACTCTTTCAAAAGCTCTCTTGTCACAAGATTAGTTGCGGATTCACTGAGAGTATGTACTTGCAAGAAAACGGAGAACTAATGGGATGTTAACTAAAGAATAATGGGCTAACACCCTAAGGGGGGAAGATGAGACAAACAATTATTGGATCAGAAGTAGGCCTTGTTAAAAGATGGAAATATGATAATAAAGGAATTGGAAACTGTTACACCTCGAAAATTTTCGTGTCGTTTGCGTCGTGAGTGAACTAACGTAAGCTCGGATAGGTCATGGAACCCTTATAAGGTTAAGGAATACTCTTAATAAGTGTTAAGCAAGTGTCTAAAGGTCTGGGATCAAGCAAATCGAAGAAAATAAGTTTGTCGAAAATTTGAAAAAATTTGGCAGAATTTTGGACGGAAATTTTGGGTCAACTTTAGAGAAGTATATCTTTTAGTATATGAAGAGTTTTGAGGTAAAGTAAAAGCCTAAAATGAAGTTTGAAGTCTAGTTTCCAACACAACAAACCGCTCATCGCTATGACATCAGAGTAGAGAGTTATGGACGTTACAAGTTAGGCCGGCGGAGCGAGGGGAGACGCGGCTACAAAGGCGCAAAAACGCGTAGCTACGACACGACGTGCTAGCTACAGTGCGCGACGTGCTAGCTACAGTGCGCGACGTGCTAGCTACAGTGCGTGAAATTTTTAGGGGCAGAGCCGACCTTGGCAAGTATAAAAGGACCCCTGTTGGTCATTTTTGGGTCATTTCCCAACTCTAGACCCTTCCACAACATGCACATATATTCCTACAAGTCTAGAAACCTCTTCAAACATATTCTAACATATTTCCAAGCCTAAACCAAGGATCAAAGTGAAAATTAAAGTGGTTAAGGGTTCCAAGTGAGGTCTACACTTGTCTCCTCTTCTTGAAGATGTTTGGGTTAGTATTTTTAAGGTGGAGTAACCATGAAATTGAAGTGTTCTTGAATTTTGAGGTAAGATTTCATCTTAGTTTCATGTTTATGAGTTTGTTTGGTAATTATGTTAAGATTTGCTGAGAAGAAATTGGAGGAAAAGTTCAAATATGCATTTGGTGATATTTTGAGTTGTGAATTAACTTGAGTTATAATTGTTAGCATGTTTTGAGCATAATCTTGTTATGAGAGATAATAATGATCTTAAGGAATTGTCGTATACAAGTGTGTAAGGGGTTGTATGAAGTTATTGTTATGGATTGATTATGGAAAGAAGTTCTGGGATTGAATTGAGTATAACTTGAATGTAATCTTTTGATTATGTAATTCTTGATGTTCTATTGTGCTTTGGGAGTTGTTTTGAAGATTGGAGGAGGTAGAAGATATAAGGGAAATGCTGTACGATTTTCTTTAGCTTACCAATTAATCTAATTTGACCTTGTAAGCTTTTCAATGACTTACCGTTAGTGCGAATTATCTTAAATGTAGATTTACAAGCTTGGCAGGATAAGCATTGAGTAGTTAAGGAGACCCAAAAGGTATGTTAAGGCTGTTCCTTATTTTCTTGCTATGATTCCATATATGGTAAGATTGTAATGAACCTTATGACTAGAGATTTGTAAAAGTAGAGCTTGTCATATTATTGTATAGTTTCCGAGTGTTATGTTGTTCTTTTCGAGGGACCATATCCCCTCCTTATGTCCTTGAGTTTATAGAGAGACAGAAGAGGCATGTTACAATATCAGTATTTTCAGCATATGCATGATATACATATATTTTCTTTAGCCTGGCCACTTGGTCAGTGAGACATTTTCTTTTGCCGGACCTACGAGTCAGTGAGACAGATATGCCTGACTTACGGGTCAGTGAGACAAATATGCCTGGCCTATGGGTCAGTGAGACATATTGCCTGGCCTACGGGTCAGTGAGACAGATTACCTGGCTGACGGGTCAGTGAGAAATATTGCCTGGCTACTTGGCCAGTGAGATATATATTAGTAATATATTGCATTTTCATATGAGACAGGTCAGATGAGATATTCTGGGAATTCTTTGGCCTCCAAATTTGTATTATTTTCAGTTCAGTTTTAGTTATCATTTGCCTTACATACTCGGTACATTGTTTCGTACTGACGTCCCTTTTGGTTAGGGGCGATGTGTTCATGTCCACAGGTTCAGGTAGCTAGATAGGCGATCCAAATTTCGCGTAGGTCTTCCACTCCGGCATGCTGCGCTCCACTGGATCGGAGTCGTTACCTTTTGGTATGCTATTTTGACACGTAGATATGGATATGACGGGTCTCATCCTTTCCTTTCTACAACTTGTGTTCCATAGAGGTCTGTAGACATTTGTATGTAGTTGGGATGTTATGTAGCCTTGTCGGCTCTCATTTTTTGTGGTACAAAGATATGTAGCCGGCTAGTCGGCCGCACTACTATCCTCAGCATGTATGTCTATATATTTATAGATATCCGCTGCTTGTGAGTTCTTGATGCAGAGTCCATTATGTTAATCTTACAGGAGATAGTATAGCTCAGTGATAAGTTATTTATGGGCCACCATGTTGCTCAGTGAGATTCAGGTATGGATTTAGGGGTGCTTGGTCTGTAGAGGTCAGGCACTCGTCACGACTCATCGGATTGGGTCGTGACAGAAACTACTTGAAAGGGATATTACACTAACGGGCCGATAAGATGTAAGGATGATTCGATGATAAACATAACCAGTCAGTCATGTGCATGAGTCAGTCATGTGCATGACTAAGTAAAGATTGAAAGGGAGTACACTAAGGAGGAAATTACTCAGAATTTCAAGATAAGAGTGTAATAGGATGTTCAGAAATGAAGAAGCAGAGGAGGATTGAGTATGATGGTATTCAAAGTAAATAGTAGACTAACATAAAAGTTAAGTGAAATAGCCACTGCGAGCTAGTTTTGTGGATACAAAATTCCAAAGATCACCGAACAGTTAGGAAAGCATTGAACAGGGAAGCCTTAAAGGCAAAAGTATTCAAGCCAGAATCTAGTAACATCTTGTCGATCGAAAGAAGTGGAGTTATCAAATGAGAAGGACTAATATTAAAATGAACTATTCGGAGGAACGCGATTATTTGATGATACAAATGTGTATGATGATAATGTGAGAATTTCAGGCATAGAATATTCAGGAAATGACCAGCATGGAATTATTCGATTATCTAGTAGTTTTGCTTACCCTATTAGGATGTTCAGTTCTCTACTAGCACATGAGGATCAGTATATATAGAGAAACCTAAAGAATATAGATTACTCCAAAGATTCTTTCCCACCTTGAGTTAAGTGGGTAAGTAGAGCACACTTTTTCGACGTCCAAGGATATGTCATAAGCTTGTATATTAGAACCTTGAAGAAAATTAGGATGACCAGTTAGTATGGATTGAATTTGCATATGGTATTAGTCATCATTCCAATATCCATATGGCTCATATGAAGCTCTATAAGAATGGGAGAATGTCAGATTGTTTGAAATTTGGAATCTCATCTTGAAGAAATTTACGAAAAGTAATAAGGAAGGTAAGTATAGCCCTTGGATATCTTAGACTTCGCAAGATGATGGTCGAACGACCTACTAGATTTACCCTCAAAAATCAAAATCTGTATATTCAGTCTTCTACATGTCTATGCTTCGCAAGTGTATTGAGAAATCCCCTCATAGTTGTACCAATTGATGATATTTGGAGTACAAAATAATTATCATATCAGGAAGTCCCTACTACCATCTCAGATCGCCAAAGTTCTAGGATTGTGGATTAAAAACCACAAATGTAGCCTTGGTAATAGTACTATGAAAGAATGTGAAGGTAGAAGAGATGACTTGAGAAGTTAAGAAAGATATGAGATCCAAGTATCCGCATTTGTCTCCACTACTAAGGGAAATCTAGATTGAGACATTATAACCTTCAGGTTGGTAGTACTACAGCTACATAGGAAGCTCTACCGAAACTTCTAAAAGATCTTTGAGAGTTTAACATTCGAGGACGAATGTTTTTAAAGGGGGGAGAATGTTACACCTCGAAAATTTTCGCGTTGTTTGCATCGTGAGTAAACTAACTTAAGCTCAGAGAGGTCATGGAACCCTTATAAGGTTAAGGAATATTCTTAACAAGTGTTAAGAAAGAGTCTAAAGGTTCTAAAATCAAGCAAATTGAAGAAAATAAGCTTATCGAAAATTTGAGAAAATTTAGCAGAATTTTGGACAGAAATTTTGGGTCAACTTTAAAGAAGTGTATCTCCTAGTATATCGGGAGTTTTGAGGTGGAAGAAAAGCCTAAATTGAAGTTCATGAAGTCTAGTTTCCAACGCAACAAACCAATCGTCGATATGACATCGGAGTAGAGAGTTATGGACGTTATAAGTAAGGCTGGCGGAGCAGAGGAGCGCCCAGCTACAGTGCGCGAACGCGCACCTAGAGTGCGCGAACCCGCTGCTACGGTGCAAACCGACTCTAGAACATTATAAAAGTGGTTTTACCCCTTATTTTCATCCAAACCACCCCTAAAAAATATCCTAAAACCTCTAGAACTTTCTCCCAACTTCCACCCATAAATTTTAGCCCAAATCAAGTGTAATCTCGGGATTTAGGTTCGGAGTGCGTATAGTTGTGATTATAGTATCGTGTTGCGGTGAATCTTGGCTTGGATACAAGGCGGATATTAAAGATATTGCAGCACTAGTGGGAATAAGGTAAGAATCTCTCCTTATTGATAGTGATTTAGGTGTATACGAAGATAGAGCTACTAAATGGTCGGATAATGAATTAGTTGGTTGAGAAATCGAATAAAAATCGTTTGGGAAGTTTTATGGAGTATTTTGGTATTGATGATGATGTTGTTGATGTTAATATTGTTGTTATTATTTTTGGTTGTTGGTATAATGATTTCAGGCTAGGGATATAAACAGGGGAGGTGCTGCCCGAATTTCGGCAGATTCTAAAAGAATTTAATTTGAAGGCTTAAGATAAGCATATGACGATAAGCTTAACAATAGTACGAATTCTCTTGAATGTAGATTTATGAGCTTGGGAGGAAAAGCTTTAAGTAGTTAAGGAGACCCAAAAGGTATGTTAATGTCACGCCCCAAAACCCACCCTAGGCGTAACAGGCATCCAATGCTATGAACAACACCGGAAGCACCTTATAAAATCAATAATCATCTAATCTCTTTCGAAAATCTTTTAATAAATATGAAAACCAGTCATTAATAAATTGGATAAAAGAACGATCATACTTTGATATAATCCAGCGGAAGTCAAATCAGAGACTTAGTAAATAAATGTGGCAAAATGCCCAATGAGTCACACAAGACTCCAACTGTTATATCCCGCATTTTGTGCGTCGTAATATTTCGAGATCGAGTAAATCGAAGAAAATAAGTTCGACGAAAATTTGGGGAAATGCTGGGCGAATTTTTAAGTCAACTATGGAGGCGCATATCTCATAGTATATGTGGAGTTTTAAGGTGTTTTAAAAGCCTAAAATGAAGTTCGTCGAGTCTAGTTTGTAATGCAACAAACCGTTCATTGATAGGACATCGGAGTAGAGAATTATAGACGTTACAAATGAATCGTCGACGCAGAAACGATTCCCCGCGGTACCGCTAAGATGCCGCTAGATCGCTTACAAGATCGTAGCTACAAGAACTCGACGTTGCGCTTTTTAAAAAGGACAAACTTCATTTTATTTCAGCAAAAAGCTCCACAAATTTCCAAATTTCAGCAAGAAAGAAGAGAAAAAAAAAAAGAAGAGAAATCTTGAAGCCTTCAACTTTGATTCAAAATTATAATTTATTTGTATTCCTACTAAGTTCAAGATTCTCTACAAAGTGGTATAAATATCATGGCAAGAAAGAGCTTCTTTTGGCAAGTGGAAAAGTTGGAAAAGGGTAAGAATTTAATCTTCTTTTATATGTTATGTATGGTTGTGTATGTTGTGGTGTGTAGGAATGAGGGAAATTCATGAAAAATATGGACTATATGTTGAGGCCGTGTGGTTGTGGTATAGTATGGAAAGGGATGAATCAATTTTCTTAAGTATTTTGGTTGTTGTTACAATGGAATCTATGATGAGAAATGGAAGTTTGATAATTCTAGTTCAAGTTGTAGTTGTCGGGAAGTTGTTTTAGGAGTTAAAGTGAATTGAATATAGTGTTCTTGTGTTTATGGAAACTAATGTTGTTAGTGTGAATTGTTGGTGTGATTTATGAAGTTGAAAGAAAGAAATATGTTGTCATTATTCTTGTTGAGTTTGGATAATTTTAGGTAGTGTGTTGGTTCGGCCGCTTGAAATGTCGAGCGGATTATTTGAAACATTCTTGACTATTGTTTGGAAGGTTTCGAATTGGTATTTGAATATGTGAACAATTATGAATTGAACATAAATGAGATGCCATGGAATTGTAAAAAAGAATTGGTGATGTTAGAATGCATTTGGGATTGAATATTGATATTGTTATAATGTTTGTTGGGTTGGTTGTTGTTGATCTAGCCGAGTTAGATTCTCGGGGATGGTATACTTACGGGGGAGATGTTTCGAAATTTCTATAGACAAGCATTACTTCCAACTTTGCATTCTTAAGGCTTATAAATGACATTTGGTACTTATGACCAATTGTAGATTCTCAAGCAAACGGGATTTGAGTTTAAGCGAGCATAAGGTGTGTGCCGTATGTAAAGTTTGCCCTTTCCTTCTTTTGGCATGTCCTAGCCCTACTAGGCTAAGATCGGAACCTCGGGATAATTACGCTCTCGGAAATCCGAGTTTGAGTTTGCATACTATTCATTCACGTAATTGAACTATAATCCTTATACTTGATCAAAAGGATGCTTAAACCTTTGTAAATCGCTGCAAACGTATCCGGATCGCCCCGAAACTTTTATGGATGGCTTAGGGAGCCTAATGTTTGTAATTTATGCCCGCCGCCTCGACTCGACCCGAGGTGGGCCCGCAAGTCCCGAGACTTCCCTTATTTGGTTTGTTTGATTCATTTCCGTACGATATGAAAAGGAAATGTTTGCCTATGACTTTAAGGTCCGTTTGAACGTCCTATAATGTTGTTTGAGTGCTCATTACTATGAAGGACACTAAATTTTTCCGAGAATGATCTACGATGTGTTTTTGAAAAAAATTGGTAACTAAAAGTCCGTAACTTTCAAGAGAGAGACTCGGATTGCTTTGACATTTTTACAAATGATTTTATGACGGGTAATGACTTAAATTTTCATAGGCGGGCCCGGATTGGGTTGACGCTCGTCCGTGGGTCCCGCGACCTTCTATGTTGGTTCTAATAACCTATTTTCGAAAGAATCCAATCTGACTATCTCCCGACCCCCGAGTGTGATTATCTATTTATCGGTTGAGTTTGAAATAAGGATTTTTGTGCTTATGACTTTGATACGTGAATATGGTTTCGGAGGTTCTATTTGATCTGTTCCCGAGTGACGCTCGGAAGGAAATCTGGTTTGACTATTGTGTTGGCTTTGTGAATGAGGGTTCGTTTGAATAACCTATAAGTCTTTGTAAATGTTTTGAGTTGTATTTGGTTGCTTGTGATTCTGTTCGTGCATTCTGTTGTTACATTTTTCGCCGAGTCCCGGGTCGGTATGTGTGATATTGTCCGCTAGATACTTGACCACGGGCCATGACCATTGGATACTTGGCCGCGTATGTGTATGTGTGATATGGTCCGCCGGATACTTGACCGCGGGCGTTACATGACCGCCGGATTCCCGACCGCGGCATGTATGTATGTGTAGCCGTGTATATTTGATATTAACCGCCGGGTTCCCGCCGCGGTATATTTATATATTTGTGATATTAACCGCTGGGTTCCTGGCCGCGGTGTATTTATATATTTGTGATATTAACCGCTGGGTTCCTGGCCGCGGTATATTTATATATTTGTAATATTAACCGCTGGGTTCCTGGCCGCGGTATACTTATATATTTGTGATATTAGATGCCGGGGTTCCGGCGCGGTATATGTGTGTATGCATGTATGTGATATTACCGTTTGGGTTCCTGGCCGCGGATGTGTGTATGATTTGTGTAGGTATTGACTTGGATGTCGGATGTAAGTACGTTGGTATTTGGACTATTATGCTTGCGTTCGGACACTTTATTTCGTTTTCTCGTAATTTCGCTTTGCATACTCGGTACATATTCATCGACTTGACCCCCTTTCTTCGGGTCGCGTTTCGTAATGCCGCGCGTTGTACCCCGGATGAGCGAGATGGTGTTAGCGAGAAGATGTTCGACTTTGGATTGGCGAGCTCCATTTCCTCCGGAGCTCGCCGAGTCGAATGCTTTGTATGGTATTCGGAGTTATGTTAGAGGCTTTGCGAGACGGTGTCGTGTGTATGAGATGTCCGTTTGTAAGCGGCTATATGGCCGATGTATCGCACGCATTGTGTTATGAATTTCATGTGTTCTGATTTGTTGTGTGTTGATTTTATTTGATTTGAAAAAGACGAAAAGTATGTTTGTTTTCCAAAAAAAAATTCCTTCTGCATTGTGACGCGTTTGCGGGCCCAGTATGATTGTGTGTATTACGAAAGTCTGCGGGTTCGCTCGGCCCTAGGTAAGGGTCGGGTGCCCATCACACCCTATCGGATTAAGGGTGTGTCACCAACACACTACCCACAATCTGATAACTGTATATGGAGCTTCTAAGATAATAAAGACTGTCTAAAGACATCGGGACGCAGCCCGAAACTAAAATACGAAAAGTAAAGATAGAATGATGCCCCACGAACAATCATATGGGCTCACTGAATAGTCTCGAAAGCAGCAAGTTCTCTTAAGTCATAGGCGTATCACGAACCTGCTCCTCAATGATACCTAAAATACCATAAAAAACAACAACGGTTTGCCTGAGTACTGGGTACTCAGTGAGTGTCTAAGGGGCAATAGTTAACAAAACAAGATATGATGAATAAAATCAATAAAATGATATTAATGAAAATAACAGTTCAAACCCAAAGGGGGAAAGTAAGTCAACAACATTAAAGAGTCATCAGAGAATCCAACAACAGAGGACACATTAACTTAACTCCTTACCATTTACCATGCCACGTATTTCACTTACGAATTCAATATCACCACAAGCCACTCACAGGTAACAAAATATCAATCA
This sequence comes from Lycium ferocissimum, assembly GCF_029784015.1. Taxonomy (NCBI): domain Eukaryota; kingdom Viridiplantae; phylum Streptophyta; class Magnoliopsida; order Solanales; family Solanaceae; genus Lycium; species Lycium ferocissimum. The sequence goes on along the minus strand of NW_026726352.1, from coordinate 8,464 downwards.
CACAATACTCCGACTAAGAAGCCACGGAGGCTAATGAGTCCTACGGACTAGCACGAATGTAGCGGATGCACCGGCGACATACCTCGAAAGGTCAATCGTCCTACGGGTTTGTACACGAAGAATAGTCATATCGATACGTTAGGATCCATAGCGCCTTATCTTTCTCTGGACTAGCACAGCTTGCCCATACAGGCCCAAACACCAACAAAATACAAATCATGGAAAATTACCAAATCATCAATCATGGCTTAGAGCCGAATCTCACTTCTCAAGTCATCATCTCAAAATAGAGGCATTTCAAGTCATAGCCGATTTAGAATCTTATTCAAATCTCTTATTCAATTTTCAAGTTCAAGAAATGTCACGACTCAACCCCGTAGGCCGTGACTAGTGCCCGAGCTGGACACTCGTACACACCTGTTACTATAGCCAGTCCACAACTAGCATACTAAGAACTTATACATATACGCATATATATCACGACCCTTTGTCCACGAGAGGTTACAACTTTCGACGAATCATAACGTACATAAGCGGGCCCTTAACTATCATATCATACGCATCCCAAAACATATATACATACGCAAGCCGATAAAGGGGCATCGGCGAATGGGACCGCCCAAAACATAAATCATACGGACACAACTGAACAGTAACTATCACAACCTACACATATGTCTACAGACCTCTAAGAGTAACAACAGAATCATATGACGGGACAGGGCCCTGCCGTACCCCTAAACAGACGTATATATATACAACGAAAGTGTCTGTACCAAAATATAGGCTCCGGAACAAGGGAGTGCTCCAAGATAAGCGAGAATAGATATCCTAAGGCTAACGGATCACCAAAGCGAGCATACCGCACTGCGGGCATAAACGCAGCCCCCCAAGAAAGGGGGTCGATGCGAGATGTGTACTGAGTATATAAAGCAGGAAATACAGAAAACGGGGTTATAATCAAAGTAAGAAGTACAGAAAGTGAGCACAATAATGAGAATACCAAAATGCTTGCGTTTGAATTACAAATCATGCATGTCAATATCATATACATATATCCGGCCCATTATAGGACTCGGTGAACATGGTCGCCACCCCGTCTTTGGCGCCATAATAGAGCATACTCCGGAACACAGCATAAATCCATATCATAGCATAACTCCGTAACACAGCATAACTCCGTATCACAGCATAACTCCGTAACACAGCATAACTCCATAGCACAGCATAACACCATAACACATCATAACACCATGATATACATATATATATATATATACTGTACCCGGCCCGTTAGTACGGGGCTCGGAGAAAGATGCGAAAACAGAATGCACAAAACGGCAATAGTGAATAATATATGCATATAAAATCATCTTTTGAGACTCGATAGGTAAGTAAGTAATCAACGCTCGAGTATTAAAATGATAGCCGTTAAGTTCTTTCTAAATGTCGCTATAAGCTGTATTAAGGGAAGACTCAGGGATCCTAGACATGTATCAAAACAGTCCGAGCCCACCTATGAAAGTTACGGACATTATTCGTTATAGAACCCTCTACGAACTTATCAAAGCAATCTGAGGCTGCCTATGAAAGTTACGGACATTATTCTTTATAGAATCCTTTAGGAATAGGATCTCTCTATGCATCATGTACTATCCAATCATACAAAAGACTCGAGGGAAATAGCTCGACTATATTAAGAATGCTAATATCAAAGTGAATGAGAGTCGTAAACATGCTCGGAACTTATGAATAGAGTTACCCCAAGGCTCGTATCGTATCTCACTTACATCTAAGACATGCCAAAAGAAAGAAGGGATAGGCTTTACATACCTTGTCCGCTTGCTAAGCTAATCCGAACTCAAGTCTCGGGCTTTCCAAGATCTACAACAACGTCAGTAGCTACCAAACATTAGCTATAGGTACTTAAGAATCCAATCCTAAGCTAGCACTTCATTTAAAGAAATTTGGGTAGCATTTCCTTTATAAATTCAACAAACCCCGAGAATTCAACTCGGCCAAATCATCAACAACAATACCAACAACCATATTAACAACATCAACAATTAATTCAAAACGTATTCTAACGTTAGTAACTCCCTTCTACATAATTCGACGACACTTCATTTACATTCAAATCAACCACATACAACACCACCCGCAATCTTTAAGACCCTATGCGACTAGTTGAACATTCGAGGACGAATGTTCTAAAGGGGGGAAGGATGTTATATCTCGTATTTTGTACGTTGGAATATTTTAAGTTGGTGGCGACGAGTTATGGACAAGGCTAATTTTTTTTCCGACTTTGTCTTAAGGCGCAAGTTGCTTATAATATTATTGGTATGGAATATTAAGGAAAATTTGGGGTTAAAAGCTAATTATAGAAAGTTGGCCATTTCATGAAATTAAAGGCCATGTGGCCGGCCACATGGTGTGGGCCCAAGGCCACATGGATGAATTATATATGTGTGTATTAGATGACAATTAGTCATCTTCATCATTTTCCACTCAAGAAATTTCAAGAAACTTGGAGAAAGAAAAGAGAGGGAGAGTTCGGCCATGGGAGCAAAAATGGAAGATCATGAGTAGTGACCAAAATAATTATTTTCTTCTAGTTTTTCTACTAATTGAAAGGTACTCTACAATGTGGAGGGGTTGTTGGAGCAAGCAAAACATCCGTTCTTGCAATTCACAATCCTAGCCGAGTAGTGAAGACAAGTGGAGAAGGTGAGGTTTAATCTTGTTTACATGTTTTCATAGATGTTTGTACATGTTGTGGTATGTGAAAATGGATGAAAATCATGAAAATTTTGCATGTTGATGTTGGCCGTATAGGGGCTGTTTTTGGTATGTTATGGCGAATTGATTTTACTTAGTACTTTGGTTGTTGTTGTCACGGATTATGTGATGAGAATGAAGGTATTGAATGGTTCAATTTGAAGTTGTAATTGTTGTGAACTTAGCCGTGTATATGTTGTTTTGGTGTAGGCATGATGAACAAATTTTATTTAGTGTTTTGGTTGATGTTGTTATGGATTTTATGATGAAAAATGAAGATTTAATACTTTAAGTTGTGTGCGGGCTGTCTTTGGAAGCTAATGTGAATCAAATATAGTTTCTTGTATTTATGAAGATAATGTTGTTAACGTGTGGATCATGGGTACAGTTGATGAATTTGGAAGATGGAAATGTGTTGCTGTTGTTCCTATTGGAAATGGGAGGTTTCGAGTGAGGTGATAAGTTGGTTGGGCCGTTTGAAATATTGTACGAATTGTTTGAAATGTTCTTGAAACTTGATTGAATGATCTTGGATTAGTACTTGAATTGGTGTGCGTTGATGTTAGCTTGAAAGTATGTAGTTGAATTGAATGTAAGCGAATGTCGTCGCATTATATGGATAAAGGTTGCTAATGTTAGAATGCGTTTTGAATTAATATTTGATGTTGTTTATATGGTTGTTGGTATTGTTGTTGAAGATTTGGCCGAGTTGAATTCTCGGGGTTGTTGGATTTATAGGGGAAATGCTGCCCAAATTTCTGTAGATGAAGTGCTAGCTTAGAATTGGGTTTCTAAGTGCTTATGACTAACATTTGGTGCCTAATGACGTTATTGTAGATCTTGAGAAGCCGAGACTTAAGTTTGGATTAGCTTAGGAGGCGAACGAGGTATGTAAAACTTATCCTTCTTTTCCTTTGGCATGTCCTAGACACAAGTAAGTTATGATATGTTACGAGCTTCGGGGGTAATTCTATTCATAAAATCCGAGTATGGTCACGATTCCTATTCATTTCATGATATTGGTATTCTTAATATAGTAGAAATATGGTCCTTATGTCTTTGATATGATTGGATTCAAAATGTTGTATAAACGGTTTTGTTCCTAAAGGATCCTACGTCTAAAAATGTCCGTAACTTTCATAGACAGAACCGGATTGCTTTGATATGCTCGTAAATGATTTCATAACATATAATGACTTTAATTTTCATAGGCGGGCTCGGATTGGTTTGATGCCTGTCCGTGGGCCCCCGAGACTTTTCTATGTTTGGTTCTAACGACCTATTTTTGAAAGAACTTAATGTGGCTATCATCCCGACCCCCGAGGGTTGAGTACCTATTTATCTGTCGAGTCTGGACTGATGATTTATATGTTATATATATGTATTCTGGAGTATGATCAGTTGGTATCGGAGCCGGTGGTGGGGCAAACCCAGTGGTGGGGCAAACCCAATGGTGGGGCAAACCTCAGCAGGCACGCTGAGTCCCAAAGTGGGGGGGGGGGGGTGAGTGTAAGGCTGCCTTAGGCGAATCCCACATTGGTTTAGGCGAATCCCACATCGGTTAATGTCACCTCATACGATATGTTATGATGTGTTACAGAGATGTACGGAGTTATGAAAACCATATATTTCAGATTTTTATGCATATGATTTTGATATGTAACTATGATTTCTAAAGGTCTGTTTGATATGTACCCGAGTGACATTAGGAAGGAACTTGATTTGGCTATTGTCTGGTTTGTAAATGATAGTTCGTTTTGATTACTCTATTGAGTCTTTGTGAATGTTTTAAATTGCATATAGTTTCTCACGATTCTGCTCGTGCATTATGTTATTACCTCTTTCGCCGAGTCCCGGGCCGGTATGTTATCGTGCGCACTATGCTATATTCCGAAGTATGATGTGATTTCTGAAGTATGATGTGTTTTTCGAAGTATGATGTGTTACGAAGTATGATGTGATATGGAGTATGATGTGTTCGGAGGTATACAATATTCTGAAGTATGATGTGTTGTGGTGCCAAAGATGGAGTGGCGACCACGTTCTGTCCGCCGGGTCCCATTATGGACCGCATGTGATATATGATATGATATGTGATGACATGATGATATGATAACATGATGATGTGATGATTTTGTTCACCGAGTCCCTCACTGGAGGGCCGGGACACGCTATATGTGCATATGTGCGAGGTGATTATTTACTTATGTCGCTCAGTCCCATCATGGGCCGGCTATGATACGTGACATTGATAAGCATGATTTGTAGTTCAGGAGTAAGCATTTTGGCATTCTGATTATTATATTTGTTTTCTGTACCTCTTATGTATGATTTGTATTCCAAATGCAAGCATTTTGGTATTCTGGTTATTATGCTCGCTTTCTGTACTCCTTACTTCGGTTATGACCTCGTTTTCTGTACTTCATGCTTTACATACTCAGTACATATTCCGTACTGACCCCCTTTCTTCGGGGGCTGCGTTTCATGCCACGCAGGTACCTACAGATGAGTAGAGGACGTTAGCAGAAGATATCCCAGCTGGATTGGCGAGCTCCATTTCCTCCGGAGTGCTGCCGAGTCAGAGTGCTTTTGTTATGGTATCTGGAGTTATGTTAGAGACTTTGCAGATAGTGTCGTGTATATAAGATGTCAGTTTTGTAAGCGGCTATGTAAGCCGATGTATCATTATGCATTATGTCACGGATTTGTTATGATTTCAGATTTTATTTAATTTGAAAAAGACGAAAAGTATGTTGTTCTCTGAAAGGTTTCCATTATGCATTTATGTCATGATTTAAGGGCCCAGCATGATTATGAGTGCAAGAGAGTCAGCGAGTTCGCTCGACCCTAGGTAAGGGTCGGGTACCCATCACGCCCTATCGGAAATTAGGGTGTGACATATATAAAGCAGGAAATACAGAAAACGAGGTTATAATCAAAGTAAGAAGTACAGAAAGTGAGCACAATAATCAGAATACCAAAATGCTTGCGTTTGAAATACAAATCATGCATGTCAATATCATATACTATATCCGGCCCATTATAGGACTCGGTGAACATGGTCGCCACCCCGTCTTTGGCGCCATAACACAAAGATACTCCGAACACGAGCATAAATCCATATCATAGCATAACTCCGTAACACGATAACTCCGTATCACAAAGATAACTCCGTAACACACACACACAACTCCATAGCACGATAACACCATAACACATCATAACACCATATATATATATATATATATATATACGCACCGGCCCGTTAGTACGGGGCTCCTGAGAAAGATGCGAAAACGTAATGCACAAACGAGAATAGTGAATAGCCATATGCATATAAAATCATCTTTTGAGACTCGATAGGTAAGTAAGTAATCAACGCTCGAGTATTAAAACGATAGCAGATTAAGTTCTTTCTAAATGTCGCTATAAGTCGTATTAAGGGAAGACTCGGGGATCCTAGACATGTATCAAAACAGTCCGAGCCCGCCTATGAAAGTTACGGACATTATTCGTTATAGAACCCTCTACGAACTTATCAAAGCAATCTGAGGCTGCCTATGAAAGTTACGGACATTATTCTTTATAGAATCCTTTAGGAATAGGATCTCTCTATGCATCATGTACTATCCAATCATACAAAAGACTCGAGGGAAATCGCTCGACTATATTAAGAATGCTAATATCAAGAAGTGAATGAGAGTCGTAAACATGCTCGGAACTTATGAATAGAGTTACCTCAAGGCTCGTATCGTATCTCACTTACATCTAAGACATGCCAAAAGAAAGAAGGGATAGGCTTTACATACCTTGTCTGCTTCTTAAGCTAATCCGAACTCAAGTCTCGGGCTTCCCAAGATCTACAACAACGTCAGTAGCTACCAAACATTAGCTATAGGTACTTAAAAATCCAATCCTAAGCTAGCACTTCATTTAAAGAAATTTGGATAGCATTTCCTTTATAAATTCAACAAACCCCGAGAATTCAACTCGGCCAAATCATTAACAACAATACCAACAACCATATTAACAACATCAACAATTAATTCAAAACGTATTCTAACGTTAGTAACTCCCTTCTACATAATTCGACGCACTTCATTTACATTCAAATCAACCACATACAACACCACCCGCAATCTTCCAAACTCAATGAGAATAACAACAATGCATTCCTCGCTTCCAAATTCTTGAACTATACCGACAACCACACGTTAACAACATAATTCACACAAATGCAAGAAATGATATTAACATCATATTAGCTTCTACAACAGCCCACAAATAATTACAACTCCAACTTGAACCATTAAACCTTCATTTACATCATAGAATCCACAACAACAACAGCCAAAAATACTAAATAAATTTAGTTCATCACTCCTACACAAAACAACTCCTACACGGCTCAATACCAACACATATGGTTCCATGAATTTCATTCATTTCTACACACTACAACATGCACAAGCCATCCATAACACATGTAAAAGGAGATTAAACCTTACCTTTACCCCTTAACTTCTCAACTTGGCTAGGGTTTGTAAATTGCAAGAATGAATGTTTTGATTGCTCCAACAACTACTTCACGTTACTAGGGACCTTCCAATTGGTTGGATACTAGAAGAAAATTATTTTTTGATCAAGATTCATGGACACCAAATTCGGCTGCCAATGGCACGAATGTTTCTCTTCTCTCAAGTTTCTCAAGTTGTGAAAATGATGAATATGTCTTGCTTTATCATCACTTATCTATATATATAGCCCTACAAGGTAGACACTTGTCTCCACCATGGCTTAAGGCAACCAAATTTGGCCAAGCCATGGGTGGGAGCCCACACGGCCACATGTGGCTTTTTTTTTCATGAAGTAATTAATTTCTAACCCCTTATTTTCCTTAATATTTCCATACCAATAAAATTTATAAGCAACTTGTGCATTAAAATAAAATCAGAAAATAGCCTTGTCCTTAACTTATCGTGATTAGCTTAAAATATCCCAATGTACAAAATACGGGATATAACAAGAAATCCATTTTTACAAAACAAGTTTAAGGTCCAACATTTAGAAAAATGAGTTCAATCATCCAATAATTGGAAAAAAATGAGTTTCACAAAGTAGTATAGTTCGTATAAGGTTCGAAGCGGGCTTGACCCTACACACACATGACCTTGTTTAAAAGAAATCATCTTTAATTCCAAAAGAACTTCCACCACATAAGAGTTATAATCATGTTCATATTTTAAAGGAAGATTTCAAGTCACAAACAATCATCCACACGTTTCAAGCAAGACAACATACTTCAAAAAAGATTTCTGGAAATCTAGACCTACCTCAAATCCCGCTCAAACGCAATTACCAAGGTTCTACAGTCATACCACTACAAGAAATCTGCCTTATTGTGGCGACGAAAGTCGCCACAAAATCCCCAGAAGTCGCCACGAAAAACCTATAGCAGCGACTTTCCTCCGTGGGTAGTAGTTCCATAACTAAAGGGTTTTTGTGACGACATTAGGCAGTCGCCACAATAAGCATCTATTTGTAGCGACATATATTGCCACAAAAGGTAAGCAAGCATGTCACAAAAAAAATTTTACAAAGGATATTGGCTTGGGGAATAAAATGGGCACATATCGCCAAAAACAAAGAACTATCGGGGCCCAAATTTTATTTTTAAAAGGTA